>NC_056734.1:612597582-612635082 GCF_019279795.1 Protopterus annectens | reverse complement strand
CTTAGTTTCTTAACCTTGAATTATACTCTGTTCCTCCTTTCTCCCTTTCCTCTTTACATAAAAAACACTTTGCCAGAATCTACCATTGCTAGAATCTCCTTGTGTTCTGATTGAGTGTGCTTCTCAAACAATCTTGAAATATAGAGCTGTTAAGTATATTTTTTGGCTCATTTTAACTGTTTAGAATTCTGCACTGTCTTAATTTTTGCTTGACTGAATTATTTATATATTTGCTGGCATTGTTTTCCGAAACTCTAAATGCCTCCATTTTGATTTTTTCCTGATTTACTGCTTGTTTTTAGTCATTTTTCAATTTAAATGTATTTATTTCAACTGTATTTTCTTTAATATTGCAACCCACTCACTGCATTTCTTTTACTGCTCTTTAGCTGGTTTTCTGTAAAAAAAAAAAAAAAAAAAAAAAAAAAAAAAGTACTAAGCTTCTTCCCCACCTCTCGTGTAACTAGTCTAGTCCAGATACAGATTTGCTGTATCCAGGACTGTTTGTAAGTTTCTGAGCCCCCCCAATCCTTTCTCTGTTGGAGGGAAGCCTTCTAACTTATCAGTGGGAGTGGTAAGAACTAGGTAGCCTATCTACTATGAGAGGAGTGGTTTCTGGCCCAGAAATTCTAGATTAGTGGCCATTTGGGCAGTTTTTCCATCCCCTTCAACTTTCTGGTTTAAAAGCCCACATTTGCACTTGTTTCTTGCCTTTCCTGTCTAGTCTTGAAACAGATTTTCTGTATCCAGGACTGTTTGTAAGCTTCTGAGCCCCTCAAGCCTTTCTGTGTTCTAGGGAAGCTTTCTAGCTTATCAGTGGGAGTGCTAAGCACTAGGTATGCTATCTACTACAAGAGGAGTGGTTTCTGGCCCAGAAATTGTAGTTTATTGAATGTTTGGGCAATTTTTCCATCCCTTTCAACTTTCTGGTTTAAAAGCCCACATTTGCATGAGTTTGCACTTGTTTAAGCTCCGCTCAGTGGCACCAAGCTGAGGTAAACTCTTATTAGTGCCAGAAAGTCTGCTCTTCAGTTTTTCCCTTAGATATTGCTAGTTCTTTCTCTCTCATTCTTCATGTAAATAGCTCCAGTACTTAGTAGTTATGACCACCCCTTCTGGCATGATTAAAGGGCAGTTCCTTGTGCTTTCTCCTATAAACCTTGTGCACTTGGGCATTCTCAGGCAGTGTAGCAATTGCCTCAGGTACACAGACAACCCTCTTCTCTTACCTCCCAACACTCACACTTGTGATAGATGCACTTGTATCACCAAATTAGAAGCTATGCACTCTCCACCCAAGACTGGACTAGCTGGTCAAGAGTAGAAGGTCAACACCTAAACCACACCACATGAAACACATAGCCCTCCAGAACACCTACTATTTATTACTTATTTTTTATTTTACATTTGTTGACCGGGCTAGTCTAACTGGATATATGTCCATTTTCAGTAGAGGCCCGAGGAGATAAGCTCTAAGACATGATCCAATACAAAATATAAGTACAAACAATAAACAAACATCAGATATTATAATAAAAAATAGCAATTATCATAGTAAAAAAGTCATCAACAATGTTAATGTGCAGTACAACCTAGAGGTTTTAACAGGATGTGCACTGAGGTTAAGAGTCAAAAACAGTACAAATTGAGTGTATGGAGACATAGTACAGGTTGTCAGAAATAGAAAAAAGGAAGTTGTATGTGCAGTGATGATACAATGGATTTACTTAACAAAAGGCATATAAAGAGGATAAAAATAATTAAAAAAAGTTAGATAAGAAAAACTATAATAATATGGAAGATGTAACGGAGGATAGTAAGGAATAGATAGGTAAGTTGAGTTTGTAGAGGTAGAGGACTAGTCTGGTTTGGAACAGGGGCATAGCCAGTATGATTTGAGGTAAAGTTTAAGTCTGTTTTTAAAGAGAGATAAAGAGGTGAGTGAGGTGAGGTCATTAGGGAGAAGATTCCAGGATTTACCTACAGTATTAGAGAAGAGAGAATCCCCAGCCATGTTATGAGGTTTAGAGGTGTATACAAGAAGTTTGTGTGATGAACGTAAGGACTTCAGATTTTTATAGGGGGTGATGAGGCTAGATAAAGTATTGGAAGGTTTATAAAGAATGTTGTGGGCAATGGTTAGTTGGTGAAATTTAATCAGGTGTTGTAGTTCTAACCATCCTAGCTGGTTTAAGTTTATACAATGGTGGGTTTGAAATGGGTTTCCTGTAGCAAATCGTGCAATGTTATTATAGGACATCTCTAATTTGCTGAAGTTATTCTTGGAGAGATTAGTAAAAATGGGTGAGGCATAAAGGAGTGTAGAGATCAAATGAGTGTGAGCGATAGTAGTTTTAGCAGTAGGGGAAAGGAAGGGTTTAATCCTATAGAGAGTGCCAATTTTTTTGGTGACCCCTGGTAGTTTGGTGGTGGAGTCTGGAGAAAAATGTCACAGAGAAATGAAGAGGAGAGGACTTTTGAGTAGGAGTGAAGAGGAGGAGTTTGGTTTTCTTTGGGTTCAAAAGAAGGCAATGCTGAGTGAACCATTGTTCAACTATGTTGAATACTTTTTGGGTGAGAGAGTGAAGGTCATGGAAGGATGCAGCTGAGCATAATAGTGTGGAGTCGTCAGCATATTGCATGCAAGTGACTTGTGGGACAGCTAGATTGTTGTTGTTGTTTTGTCTTTTGGCTTTTCCCGGTTAGGGGTCACCAAAGTGGAACTCTGGTCCGCTAATGATTGGCAGTAGATTTTTACGTGCCAAGTTGCCAGCTCTGATGCACAACCTTCAACGAAGGTGCGCCCATTCATGCATGTCTCCACACAGAAGATGCTCTAGCTGAGAATCAAACAGGACGTTTTACTGTGAGGTGACTATGCTACAGCAGCACCACCACCACAGTGGGATAGCTAGATGAAGGTCATTAATAAATATAGAGAAAAGTAGAGGTCCTAGTATGGACACCTGAGGGCCACCTAAGGTAATGGGTAGATGGGTTGATAAAGTGTTATGCCAAAGTACTGCTTGCTGTCATTTGTCAAGGTAGGATTGGAACCATTTTATGGAAAGTGAGTTTAATGACAGAGATTTTAGTATGTTAATGAGAATCTGGTGGTTTACCATATCAAATGCTTTAGACAGGTTGATAAATAGAGCAGAAGAAAGATTATTCAGGTTTCGGTGCCTGTTAATGTAGTCAGTAAAGGAAAGGAGGGCAGTGGTAGTATTGTGTCAAGGTCTGAATCCATGTTGACAGTTGGAATGTAAATTGTTTTCGATTAAGTGGTGGAGTAGTTGCTTATGGATACATTTCTCCATAATTTTAGCTAAAGGAGAAAGTAGGGCAATAGGGCAATAGTTTGATAGCTCAGTGGAATGCCCACCTTTATGTAGGGGGATAATATGGGAGACTTTCCGTAAGGTGTGGATGTAACCTTCAGCAATAGTTCTGTTGATCATTATGGAAATAGGATAGGCTATAGCCTTGGATGATAGCTGTAGATATTCAGAAGGCGGTAGGTCTGCAGAAGGAGAGCATGGTTTCACTTTATTCAAAAGGGTTTGAATAAATCTGGTTGGGACAGGTTTGAAATGAAAATTGTGGGGTGGGGTAGAGGAGTATGAAGGTAGTGAGAAGGTATTATGTGATAGTTGACTAGCTAGTGTTCGGATAACATCTGTAAAGAAGGTATTGAAGGTATTAACTGTATGGATGGGATTTTTTCGCTCTGTATTTTGAGGGTTTGGTGTAGTGGATTGACCTGGGTGGAGTAACTGCTTAATGCTAGCCCGCAATTTCTGTGGGTTGCTGTGATTAGGTTGTTGATATTGTAAGTAGTAGTTTTATTTATCAGAAAGTATGGCCTTCTTAGTGTCATTTCTAAGCTGTCTAAAGGTTTGTTGGTCAGCAGGGTTTTTAGTCATTCTCCATTTGGTCAAATATTTATTTCTGAGATGAATTTTGTGTTTGGTTTCATTGGAAAGCCATGGGGGCAGACTTGTCCTTAATTCTAATAGATCTGGTTAGAGCGTGGTGATTGAGAATGGAAAGGAAGGTAGAATTAAAGAAATTAATGGCTTCATCTAAAGGAAGTTGTTTTAAGGGAACCCAATTGCATGCTCTTAGTTCCATTTGGAATAGATCAGGGTTCAATTTATTTTTGGATCTAATATGTCTGATAGAGGTTGGAGTGGGGGTATTGGCTTTATGTCTGATGATGTAGGTAAGTGAGTGGTCACTTATATCATCAGGGAGGGTTCCAGAATCATAGTAGTGAGTATGATTGTTTGTGAGAATCCAGTCTAATATGCTTGCTTTCTTGTTAGCTTTATTTATTCTGGTGGGGGAGGTAATGGTTTGAGAGAAACCATATAGGTTTATGTGGGTGGTAGGAAGACTACTACAATAGGAATTCCAGTCTAAATTTACTATACAGTACTATCACAGCTCTCACATAAAAACACAAACCACACACCTACCTTCACGGAGGCACTCATTAAAATTTACCCAAACAGCAAAGACCTCGAAGACAGAAACACACTCGACCACCACAACACAGCACAAACCACAGAATATATAGCTAACATCCACAATGTGCTCCTCAACCTAAGCCCCTAAGGCTAAACACCTTGCACAATACACTAAAAAAAAGACAGTTGGAAATACTTAGCAAAAAAACAAAAAAAAGTGTACATTCTGCTTAACAGCATAACACTGATCTACTGTGGTTGAAAGATAAGTAAACCTAATGGCAACCTTACTGATTTTATGTTTATAAGAGCAATATTTAAAATCTGTCCATGTTATTTGGCTCTGTCCAGCATACCTCTCAACTGTACAGCTTTTTCGCAGAATGTCCAGATTTTTGCCTCATATTTTTAGTCTTTTTCTCATAAAATTGTTGTTTTCTAGCAAATCACTGGCAGATCATTCAGGCTGAAGTCAGGAAATAATGACAGACACTTGAGTTTCATACTTCATATCCTTCAGAAAATTCATGCTAATGCAAAACCTGTATTTCTATCAACTTTCGAAGTTTGCAAGAGCAGTACTTAAAAGGGTCCCTATTTTGGGCCTTTGTCCCCCCATTTTTTTGGCTTTGCCCAGATTTCTTTAAGTAAGAGGCTGAGGGGTATTCATGCCTCTCAACCCTACAGATTTTTGCAGAATGTCCAGATTTTTCCCTCTGAGTTTTGGTCTGTTCCTCATAACTTTTGTGATTTTCTGGCAAATCACTGGGATGCTCTGAGGACTGAAGTCACTAAATAATGATATACATTAGTATTTCAGACCTCATATCCTTCAGAAAAATGCATGATAACACAAATCATGTTACTCTATAAACTTTCTATGGTTATAAGAGCAATATGTAAAATCTGTCCCTATTTGTCCCCCCATTCTGTTAGGCTTTGTCCAGATTTTTTGCACTACTAAGAGGTTGAGAGGTATGGTGTGTGTGTGTGTGTGTGTGTGTGTGTGTGTGTGTGTGTGTGTGTGTGTGTGTGTGTGTGTGTGTGTGTGTGTCTGTGTGTCTGTCTGTGTGTCTGTGTGTGTTCGTATGAGGGTGACAAAGAGAGAGGGGGAGAGAGAGAGTGTGTGAGTGAAGAGTGAGAGTGATCACTGGCAGCAGCAGCAATGAGGTTTGTGTACCTTTCATACATACCACACACAGTGTCTCTTGCATTCACTCATACACATCACACTCACTCTCCCGATCTTACACACACACAATCACTTCCTCATTCATACCTGCATTCATTCACACATCGCTCTGTCTGTCACACCCACATGCCACACACCCACTTACGCATTCATTCATACATCACTCTCACTGTCTGTCACACCCACACGCCACACAGCCACTTACATATTTATTCATAGATCGCTCTCACTGTCTGTCACACCCACATGCCACACACCCACTTACGCATTCATTCATATATCGCTCTCACTCCCCCAATCTCACACATACACACACACACACACACACACACACACACACAGTCACTTCCTCATACATACTTACATTCATTCACATATCGCTCTTTCTATTACGATCTCACACACAAATTCTTTTGCTTTCATGCACGCATTCACTCACACACATAGACAGACACATAAACACACTCATACAGGCATTCACTTACCTGACAGCCTCACTCAGGTCTCACTGAGACCACGTGCTCCATGGCCTGGTGGTTGGGGACCACTGTTCTACATAAATTACAAAGTAAACTGGCACCACATCTGTGTGCTCTGTTCACTCATAGCCTCACCTCAGACTTTTTTCCCTACCGAATGGCACACTCCATAAAGGAGGAGCGACTACAGACCCTGACAATTATTGCCCCATTAGCCTGGCAGACCCTGACAATTATTGCCCCATTAGCCTGGCGAGTTTGATATGTAAGGCTATGGAGCGCATCATCCTGTACCTAATTAATAAGGATATAGGGAATCTCCAAACTCTAGATCCCACTTAATTTGGTTTTGTGAAAGGTAGATCATGCCTGCTCAACCTGGCTGACTTCTCTGAGTCAGTCACCAGAGTGGTGGATGAAGGTAAGGCATTTCATACAGCCTACCTCAATCTAGTCAAGGCCTTGGATACCATTCCTCACTCAGGAATTATTGATAAACTCATCAAACTTGGCATCAACCGCTATATCACTAGGTGGGTTGCAAATTGGCTCAAAGATAAAACACACCGTGTGAAAGTAGCAGAATCCAAGTCAGACTGCTGACCACTCAAGAGTGGAGTCCCACAGGGATTGGTCCCGGGTCCTGTTCTGTTTGGCATCTACTTCTCAGAAAGTCCAGGACAACATGAAGGGACTCTGGCTGACCAAATTCACAGATGACTGTAAGCTGGGAGCCATTATTAACTTCCCAATTGATGCAGACATCCTACAGAAAGGCCTCACTGAGACCAATGACTGGTGTTGAAACCAGGGCCTTAAGCTTAATGCCAAAAAATGCATTGCCACCCCTTTTGGGAAAAACTCATTTCCCACTAATCATCACATCGATGGGAGCCCACTGAACACTGAAGGCATTACAAGAGATCTGGGGACACAAGTTGACAGCAACCTCTCCTTCGACCACTACATTGCCACAGTGGTCAGAAAGTCCTTCTATGTGGCACATCTCATCACCAAGGGTTTTGCATCCAGGAAGAAAGAGATCATCATTTCTCTCTACTCTTCAATGATTAGACTAATCATGAGTATAATGTCCCATTTGGCATGTAGCTCACTAGACCTGCAACAGCTGGAGAGGGCACAAAAGTACCTCATGAAGAGAATCCTAGGCCTTAAACACGTCCTACATGGATAGTCTCAAAAAACTCCAGCTATTCTCTGTCTCATATCATCTACTAAGAGGCTATCTCTGCTTGACTTACAAAGCCATATCTGACCGAGCTCTGCTTGAAATGCTACATCTAAAGAAACCCCAATCCCTCCATACCACACACTCCAGAGACCTCAACCTCATTACCACAATCGACAGAACATGCTGGAGGGAAAGGTTCATAACCCAGAGACTGCCCATGCTCTGGAATAGACTTCCCATACATGTCAAGCAGAGCACCTCAATAGCCATCTTCAAGAGAAATCTTGATGAGTGGATGGGAAACAGAAAGTTCACCCCGGGGATCACTCCAGTGGCTCTACTTGATAGAGGCACTGGGAACTAATGTCAGGTGGCACAATGCCTGGGCACTTCTATGGGCTAGGCTTGTAAAGGCACCAGGGCCATTAGCCTAGTGCACAACTATGAACATCTGATTTGTAAAGAAGTTTCTCAGTAGGGTTGAAATTAATTAAAGATATGGCAGACAGTACAACTGAAATCATTAAAGATATGGTACAAAGTACTGCTAAAATCATTAAAGATATAGTACACAGTACAGCTGAAATCATTAAAGATATGGTACACAGTACAACTGAAATCATTAAAGATATGGTACACAGTACAGCTGAAAGCATTAAGGATATGGTAGACAATACAGCCAGACCCAACTGTGATGGCAGGTCACACTGAGGCCTACTGAAAATAGACTAATATGAAATAATGCACAGCTTAGTTCAGAAATTCAGAAACTTACTAAACTGCAGTCAGCTTGTCACTAGCCATTTCTAAACATTACCTGTCATATGCTTATCATTTTTAATGCATACATCATGGTTACCTTCATGTAACATAGAACATAACTGACATGCTGTATTCATTAATTAAGTTGTGGTGTTATCAGCATACATTATTCATGCAGTTACTATGCCAAAACTGCTGTTGTACTAGACCACATTATGTTATATCTACTGTGTGTTTGTGTGTGAGCTTGTGCATGTACAGTCACACAAATATACATGTCCATCTTTTACCATAATTCTGTCTTTACTTATTCAGCTTATGCACTCTGCAAGTCTGATTTTCAAACAGGGGAATCCCCTTGCTTGAAACTTGTCTTTCTACATAGTGCCCGGGATTCATGAAGCTCACCACAAGGCCGGCGTTAGGCTTGCACTGACCGTGTGGCATGTAGATGGCGCAGTAGCGCCAAATGCATATTAATGAAGGTGCACTGCTGCCACAGCCACGTGCATAGGAAACGAGCGCGAGTGCATAGGGTGTGTCGAAATGCCGCATGGAGGCGTGGAAATGTCAGCTGTCGACGTGCAACCTAAAATGCTTGAATATAACAATTTGCCTGCAATAGTAATCACACCTGTCAGTGTCTGTGGATACTGAAACGTATGCAAAGCATGCAAGACAGTTCTTGCGAACACAAAATTAAGAAGCAAACACAAATGCATGGTAGGGAATATCGAGTCTCCATCCCTCGAACAAATGACATTGAAAACCGTGCCCGTATTCTAACACAGTGTAGATAGTTATACCAAGTGGAAGTGAAATGCATCATGTTAGCGCGCTGCCAATAGCTACGTCTAGCCCAATGGTCAAGGTTACCAGCTGTCCCACATTGTGAGGGATAGTACACAGCTGGGCAGTTGTGTCCATACCAAAACCATTATAAATGTAAATATCCAGCAACCGTATGACAGAAATATATCCCACATCGCATGTAATAGTTACATACAATAGGTATGTCCGTATGTAACATGCCACATGTGACATGAAATAGAATAAGCCAGAAAACGAAACAGAAGGAGCATATAAACTGCTACAACAATAAGCTAACATGCAGGCAGAAAACAAACGTATTATCTGTAGTACTGACCGTGGGTATGTCTTGTGCTGTAAAATCTGATTTGTGTCCGGAATATATCCCATCCTGGACATATGAAAAGGTGGCAACCCTACCAATGGTCAGAGCAGTCGGCCAAAATCCACCCATATGCGGTCCAAGCCATTCTTGTCAGGATATGTCACAGTTGAACGGGTATTACCCAGGTGTACCAACCATGTCATGAAAGTTAAGTATGGGCGTGTACCTATGTGTGTGATGTACAGCATGTGGAAGTTGAAACATGCCAGGGTAGTCCACACAACCATACAGGTACCTGACATATGTAGTGTATGCAATGTGTTCCCTTGACCGTGTCATGGGCCATCAACCAAAAAAGGGATGGATGGAGTGTCAGGAATATGTGTGTGGGGGGGGTCAGTAATGGTATAATCCACAAAGACGAGACTGTGTTGGATGCAGAATAGGTGAACTGGAGGTGTATGAGGGAGCAGCGGGTGAATCAGAAAGAAACACAAAGAACAAGTATACACATCTGCAATACAACCTGACAGGCCATACTGTAGAACACAATCACACAAAGATATGAATATTAAAATGTATGATACACATGTACAGAAACATCACCGGCACATACCCACAGAATGGTATGGATGGAACCGGCCCATCCAAATGCAACACACCTGGATGCATAATTGAATACCCATCATCCCCTCCACAGCACACAACCCACGCCCATACCTGAACGTCCACCAAATCCAGCCATACATGGCCCACTAGCTTGGCGCAGCCATATTTACACATAATGACCACTACTCATATGTAGTAGGCAGTGTCACCCTAAGCAGTGTCAGGATTGCAAACTATGCATCCCTTGCATGTAACATTTTCATAAATCCAAAAGAATGGACGGTATTGGTCTTGTTCAATTTTTGGATATCCCTCATGGGATAAGTAACCTGTGTAAACATCAGACTTGGTATCACGACATGATGTTCAGTCCTGTAGACATCTGAACACAAGTTGAATGTGCAGTAGTGGTGCACGAGACTGTTCAGCCCTAGACGGTCATGCAGAACCTAGTACCCAGGGTCAAACACCTGCCCGTGATGCACATCTCCCCACATGAATAATCGAGAGAATATATTGTACACATTCACATAGTGGCATTTGGAAATAGGGTGATTAAAGCGCTAACGTAAACAGGTACCTCCTGACCCACTGTGTGAGGTACAGTCACTGTTTGGGTAGGTGTGTCCTGACCAAGAGTGATACAATGGCAAATGTCCTGTGATTGTAGGAAATAACTATGTACCATACTTCATGTAACAGTTGCCTAAAGCAGTCATGTCTGGATATAAAATACGTAATTCGTACAAGGAACAGAATAAGCAACTAAAGTGCTAAAGGAATAGGCTCTCAGTTAGGAAAATATTGAATGTTCTAAACCCTGCACTGACTGTGGTTATGTGTTGGCCTAAACAATCTGGTGTCTCCAGAATATATCCCATCCTGTACATATGAAAATGTGGCAACCCTACCAATAGTCAGAGCATTCGCACAATAACTGGCCAGCCTCTTAATCACTCACAAAGCCAGTGACCTTTGGAGGAAAGGTGTTGAATGAGAATGACTACTGACAAGAATTAAGAGTAATAGATGCATTTAACTGCAGAAAATAAGTAGTAATACATATGTCTCCGAATCTGTCAACACGTTCCAAGTTAATAGTACTAATATTGTAGAAGTGTCCGTGATTGTTCCTGATTTGTCATTGCCTTGTCCCTGTCACTGTTGAAATTAGTCCCCAAGTATCACAGAGGTCCGTACACATATGTACACCAACCAACTGTCACATTTGTTGACAGGACTATTGCATACCTGTAGTGAATTCATAAGTGATGTCTAGAATAATAATCATTGTATATATGAATGAATAAAATAGTCAAATGTGAAGAGAAACACCAGTGGAAACCACCCCACCCTGTATCATGTAGTGGAACCACCCCCCACCCTATATTATGTAGTGCTGACCTAATAATGTGGTCAGAGGTGCCCAAACCCCTGCATCTGTAAACACAGGTAGAATGTTAAAATCGGGACCAACTCTGTCCATGTGCTACGTCTGACATTTGAACAGGTACAGGGCAGTTCCAGTCACCAGTTGGACAAGCCTAAACCCGGACCAGCACATGAACACCCTGACAATCAAACACACGTATGTGCCAGGACTATAAGCGTTGGAGTTCTGAATATCCTTGGAGTGAGTAAACATGCAGCACGGGTCCAGAGCAGTAGGGAATAGGGAATGTCCCAAGTGTAGTACTGCGGTTTTCCCAGCAAGAGAATGGATGCCTGCTGTGTAAGTGAAGCAGTGAGGCATATGTTAGGGTAGCTATGAACCATGGGTATACATATAAATGAGGCAGAGCACCAATAGTGTAGTGGTTAGAGCATCCGTCTAACGTAAAGGCATTCCCGGTTCAAGTACGACTATAGCACATATCAATTTTTTGTGTAATGAATGCCTCTGTGCTGTAAAGCCAACATTTAAACATGTAAAGGTGAATGCGTCTTTCACATGGGGCCGTTAACCGGATTCCATCAATCAAAGTGGTACTGTCATATGGAATAAGGCACATGTAAGCACAAAGAAGTGGCAGTAAATATATGTAACTCACAATAAGGAGATGCAAGTGCGCCTGCGCGGGTGTAAGCAGCTTTCAGCATAGCAAATAAATGTTCCCCGGGATTCATGAAGCTCGGCGCAAGGCCGGTGTAAGGCTTGCACCGGCAGTGCAGTGAATAATCGGCGTAGCAGCGCCATATGCATAGTAATGAGTGCGCGCCGCAACCACAGACACGTGCGGAGGGCACGTGAGCGAGCCCAAGTAGGATGCGTCCGGAGGCGTGGCCAAGCCGGCAGGCGATGAGCAACCTAAAGTGCTGACTTCCACAGGCTGCCTGCAATAGTAACCGCACCAGCCAGGGCCCGTGGATAATGAAACGTACGCAGACTATGCAACATAGTACCCGTTCACACAAAACGGAGAACCAAACATTAACCCACGAAGTCCAAAGTGTACCCGTCCAAGGAACAAAGGATACGCGTAATACCGTGTCCGTCCCGCAATGCACTGTCAGTGGGCATACCCAGTGAAGGTGTACCGCAGCATGTCAGCGCGCCGCACCGACATAGAAGTAGCGACATGGGCATGGTCACCAGCAGTAGTGAGAGTACACAGCCGGGTAGCCGTGTCGATATAACAACAAGAAGGAAACAAGATACCCTAAACACAGGCAAACATGTGCATAGCAACATGTACTACACCCAGCAATGTGCTCGTCGCATACACATAGGACGGCGTATGCCTAAGCGTAATATCCAGAAGCGGAACTCATGCATGCAAATGTAATACACAACAGCCCCGTCATAGCATGTAACCCGCACCCATGTACGACCGTGCACCCAACCCAGCTAGCAGCCTTGCGCAGCTACACACCTACACACAATGGGCATACCTGAAATGTAGTAAGAAGTATTGTCCTAGGCAGTGCCACGCAGGCAAATATGTACCCCACATGTTAACATCCCACCTCAGGTACAGATATCCAAATGGCTGCATGTGAATGTGTCGGCAGAATGTGTACATCCCGCATGTGGTATGGACCTGTCGAAACCCCATAGGCGTGCACACGCCACGGTGCCCATAACTGTACACATCTGGACAAGGCTGTATGTTCAGCCACCGTACCGATGATTAGCTATGCAGACATGTCAAACACAACACATATGGCGGAACATCTGCCCACCAAGCAGGACGCCCCAACAGGGTGCCACAGGCACAGAAGGGGAAGGTGGGACATCACACGTTGAGAGTAGCGTTGACGGATGGCCAAACACCCACAGCCAACGCAAAGGACGGAATAACATGTATATGCCTGGATGGATGGGTATGTCATAGCATGGGAATAGGCCTAGCTATCCACCATAATAGCCATGTGTACCAGATACAAACAGCCAGTAACATGCAGTAGTAATGCAGGAAGGCATACACGACTGTGGGAATAGCACAGGACATATGGCACGTGCCAAGTGTAGATGCATGGCACAAATGTCCAGGATGGGGCCCCCTGCAAAGAGGAACATGTGCCAACCCCACCTCCCACAGATGTACCAGCAGTGAAAACACATGCCAAACACACACCAACACTACCGTCCATCCCACGACAGCAACGGAGGCTGGTCAAAGACCACCATGACGTGTGCACAAACAGGGACAAGTGGAACCGTTGCCTTAACACCCCCCCTCAGGGCAAAGAATAATAGAATGGACATATGCATGTAATGCTGTGAAGGATGTGTGGTAGTCCTCAGTATCACAGAGGTAGGTACACAGATACACTGTAATCAACTGTGACGTATGTGTACCGTAGACAGCATACCTGCAGGTAATACATAGTTCAATCACGTGCCACAGAAATACACACATAAGAATGAGGATAGGGGATAGACAAGTGTGAATGGGACAAACTATGAACATAGGTTCATAGGTCCATAGGTACAGAGTAGGCTATCTACCCAAGGGCAGCCATAACCCTAGGCCACAGTTATGTTACCTTTGCCAACCCTCCAGTCTGGAGATAAAATGCCTATTATATTGCTGTACCTCTGTCAAGCAGTGACAATGATGTAATCCCTGGGGTATATCTGCAATCCCCCATCCAATGGACAAGATCCCCCTCGAACAAGGCTAGCAAGGTTCTCTGCCTCACATGTACTGTGATGTTGTTCCACAGCATAGTGAGTGTCTGGGTGATGTATGTGTCACTCCAACACATTCTATGAATGACTGTGTCAAGGTTCACGTCACCTGCCCTTGTGGTTCTGAGGGATGTAGATCCAGTAGGTGAAGGATAGTCATCAAATATGGGTCGACATGGCCTCGTATGTCAGGCACAGGTCACCACTGAACAAGTGGTATGTGACTGAATGGAGCAGGAGTCCTTACAGTGGGGCAGCATAACACAAATCCCTGACACCCCGCATCTGTCTGACGATGAACCTATGGGGCCTTCCCAGCTGCTGTAAGTGTCGGGTCAGATACCTTCCGAACTGGGCAATGTACTCAATCATAGGTCTAATGAGTAATGAGTACAAGGAGACGATGACCCACCCTGATCTAGATGTGAATCCCTGCACGATCAGGTGGGCAATGTAGAAGTTCTACCGAACCACCATAGCAACATGTGTGTCGAACGAATGGTGACCGACAACCTGGGTCCCCAGATCCCTGGTAATTCCCCCCGTGATCAGTGGACTGCCACCCATATGGCGGACAGGGGTGACCTTGTTCTTCCCGATGGGTATGACTATGCATAACCCGGCATTTAGCTGTAGTCCATGTCCCTGACAGCAGATATCCATATCTGTGAGGCCCCTTTGAAGGATATCTGTGTCAGATGTCCGTCCCACTATGGCACCCGGTTCGCAGTCATCTACAAACAATGTCGGCCCTAACCCCCCTGTGTGTGCTTGTACTTTGGAAATGTAGATGGAGAAAAAGAGTGGACCCAGGGCAGAGCCCCGTGGGACACCGCCTGTGACAGGCAGTAAGTCTGACATGCTGCCAGCAACTATGACCGCGTGGGTTGTGTCACCTAGCCAGTTTGCAACCCATCCTGTGATGTACGTGTTCACATCCAAGCCGATGAGTTTATCAATGATACCCGAGGGGGGTATTGTGTTGAAGGCCCTTGCCAGGTCGAGGTAGGCTGTATGGACTGCATGACCCTCATCAATGGCCTCGGTGACTGTCCCTAAAACGTCAACCAGGTTTTAAATGCATGATCTGCCCCTGACCAAGCCAAACTGGGTTGGATGCAAAGTATGCAGGTCCCCTATGTCGTCATCTATGGGCTGCAGTATGATCCTTCCCCATGTCTTTCCAGATAAGGCATCTCATGCTAATGAGATGGTAATAACCAGGGTCAGTGGAGGCACTGCCCCTGCGAAGTGGGACTACAGTCGCCGTGCGCCACAACTTGGGTACGTTACCCGAGGTGAGGCTAAGATCAAACAGCTGTCCTAACTGTGGGTCTAATTCCTCAATGAGATCATGGAGTACACAGTCGGGACACCAGCTGGTCCCATGGATGCTGTGTTCACTACCTTGGAGAGAGCATGTCCCACCTGTGCGGTACAGAACATTCGGGGGCCACAATCCGCTGGTACAGACATCTCTCCATGTGGGGGGGGGTGGAGTCGTCTTCACCGAACCTGTCAGCCAGTATGTTGGCAATGTGTGTATGTTCAGTACACTTCACATCATTGTGAACCCAGTCAGAGCATATCTGGGAGTTACCTCCCAGGTGTCCAGCATAGCTAATGAAGGCCGTATGATTGTCTGTCGAGTCCTTGGACATATATCTGTGGAACCTGCCCGGATTATGTCATGAGAGCTTGTAGCTCTTCACATATAATGAGCAAGGGTGTCATACCCCACAAGGAGTCTGCTCTGTCTTGTAGTAGCCACCTCCTCTAGTTGTACAGCTTGGGTATGGCTGGGGTACACCACACTGGATGCTTGGCATTGGTACAAAGAACCACAGTTGGGTAAGGGAATGCCTGATCCATGCAGTCCTGTAGGTGCCGGTAGAAGGCATATGTAAGTGATGCAGTGGCTTGAGTAATGTTGACCACTGGCTAAGGGTCCTTAAAGGAGACCACAGTAGTGTTTAGAATTGTGAATTCGGCCTGTGAGAAAGCCATGTGTATGGTAACCGGCACCACCCACAGCATCGTATGTCAATAGCAGAAGCTATTGTCCAAATTACATAAGATTAACTTTATTATTAAAATATGTATTATTATTCATTTAATGATATGTTTCTGCTAATTACATTTGCAAATGCCCGGTAAGACTGGGCCAAAGTGCTCGTGCTCCACCTGTTATGGTGGTGACATTCTGACAAGAAAGTGGCGATACTTCCCTACTGGGACCTCTGGGGATTATTTAAAGCAGTTGTTAACCTGCATGATTAGATGTACACCATTTGGTCTCGGTTTTGGAAAACCTGGTTTACATAGCACTACACACTATGGGTAGTCAAGCAGACATCCGCGAATGGGGAACATACAGCAGCAGTCAAAACCACTGGCCACATGGACACAGTCCGACAAGTTCTACACTTTACATATGCACATTGGTGTCCATTGTAGGACCCAAAAATTGTCCCGTACGGAATACCATCCAGCCTTCATCGTCCAACCAGGAGAAGCGACAGTTGTGACCACGGCACAGCTAGACATATGCACCACCAGCGTGTTTAGTGTTGATGACAAGTGTCCATGAAATGCAGGACATATGAACAGAAAACCCCAGACTGTCGAGTCCATATAAGTTCGTCCACATCCCAGTCCCGCACACATGAAGGATGTGTAATGGGTACTGTCGAGGGTTTCAGCCATGGGATCGTGGGTATGCAAAAATGGGGCTCAGTGTTGTTTGGCAGATAGTCCGTTGTCCCGCCCCATGGGAGGGATGTGGGTGTAGCACATGCCTCACTCCCCACTAATAATGCAAAGCATCCACTGGATATTGCTAAATGCAGCTGTGAAATGTGTACAGCCCTATACCAGTGTCCAGTAGGCAATTCCCATGGATGGACAAGCGTACGAGCAAGATGGCACCCATAACTGCAAACCTGGTGGAATTACACAGCTGCAGTAAGGCATAACACATGAAATACAGATAGGGACTACAGTAGACACACCCCATAGAAATCCAGACCGCCGTGCAACTACCGTCGTACACAGCACTCAATCTGCCAGCAGGAGAATGGGGATTACTCGCTTCCATACTGCGGAACAAATGGGCGACCTGTGGAACACATATTAATGGCACACCAACAACGTCAACTAGGAAGATCATAGGATGGTTAAACAATGGCGTTCACACTGATAAAGAACATCTGTCAATGAATAAACAGGATGTACATGTTTTGCTGGTGTTATTATGACAATATAGTGGCGGATATTTCCTTTTGGGCCGTCTGAGGTTTATTGAAAGCAGTCGCTAACCTGCATCCATGGATGGACACCATTTGTATTCAGTTATGAAACACCTGGTTTTCGTAGCACCACATAATATGGGTAGTCAAACAGACAACCCCAATTGGGGAACATACAGCTGCAGTCAAAACCACTGTCCAGATGGACACAGTACAACAAGTTCTACACTTTACATATGCACATTGGTGTCCATTGTAGGACCCAAAATATTGTTCCATACGCTATATCATCCAGCTGCTGCCATTCCACCGAGAAGAAGCGACAGCCATGACTACGGCACAACTAGACATATGCATCACCAGCTTGTTTAAGGTTGATGACAAGTGTCCATGAAATGCAGGACATATGAACAGAAATCCACAGATTGTCGAGTCCATACACGTGCGTCCACATCCCAGTCCCGCACACATGAAGGATGTGTAATGGGTACTGTCGAGTGTTGCAGCCATGGGATCCTGGGTATGCAGAAATGGGGCTCGGTGTTGTTTGGCAGATAATCCGTTGTCCCGCCCCGTGGGAGGGATGTGGGTGTAGCACCTGCCTTACTCCCCACTAATAATGCAAAGCATCCACCGGATAATGCTAAATGCAGGTGTGAAATGTGTACAGCCCTATACCAGTGTCCAGTATGCAATTCTCATGGATGGACAAGCGTACGACCAAGATGGCACCCATAACTGCAAACCCGGTGGAATTACACAGCTGCAGTAAGGCATAACACAGGAAATACAGTTGGGAACTACAGTGGACACTCCCCATACAAAGTCAGACCGCCATGCGAATACCGGCGTACGCAGCACTCAATCTGCCAGCACCAAAATGGGGATTACTCGCTGCCATGCTGCGAAACAAATGGGCGACCTGTGGAACACATACTAATGGCACACCAACAACGTCAACTAGGAAGTTCTGTCAAAACCACCCGCCAGATGGACACAGTCCAACAAGTTCTACACTTTACATATGCACATTGGTGTCCATTGTAGGACCCAAAAATTGATACTTATGGAACATCATACAGCTGTTATCGTTCAACCAGAAGAAAAGCGACAGCCGTGACTATGGCACAGCTAGACATATGCACCACCAGCGTTATTAAGGTTGATGACAAGTGTCCATGAAATGCAGGACATATGGACAGAAATCCCCAGAGTTCCGAGTCCATAGAAGTGCGTCCACATCTCAGTCCCGCACACATGAAGGATGTGGAATGGGTACCGTCGAGTGTTGCAGCCATGGGATCCTGGGTATGCAGAAACAGGGCTCGGTGTTGTTTGGCAGATAATCCGTTGTCCCGCCCCGTGGGAGGGATGTGGGTGTAGCACCTGCCTTACTCCCCACTAATAATGCAAAGCATCCACCGGATAATGCTAAATGCAGGTGTGAAATGTGTACAGCCCTATACCAGTGTCCAGTATGCAATTCTCATGGATGGACAAGCGTACGACCAAGATGGCACCCATAACTTCAAACCCGGTGGAATTACACAGCTGCAGTAAGGCATAACACAGGAAATACAGTTGGGAACTACAGTGGACACTCCCCATACAAAGTCAGACCACCGTGCGAATACCGGCGTACGCAGCACTCAATCTGCCAGCACCAAAATGGGGATTACTCGCTGCCATGCTGCGGAACAAATGGGCAACCTGTGGAACACATACTAATGGCACACCAACAATGTCAACTAGGAAGTTCAGTCAAAACCACCCACCAGATGGACACAGTCCAACAAGTTCTACACTTTACATATGCACATTGGTGTCCATTGTAGGACCCAAAAATTGATACTTATGGAACACCATACAGCTGTTATCATTCAACCAGAAGTGACAGCCGTGACTACGGCACAGCTAGACACATGCACCACCAGCGTTATTAAGGTTGATGACAAGTGTCCATGAAATGCAGGACATATGGACAGAAATCCCCAGAGTTCCGAGTCCATAGAAGTGCGTCCACATCTCAGTCCCGCACACATGAAGGATGTGGAATGGGTACCGTCGAGTGTTGCAGCCATGGGATCCTGGGTATGCAGAAACAGGGCTCGGTGTTGTTTGGCAGATAATCCATTGTCCCGCCCCGTGGGAGGGATGTGGGTGTAGCACCTGCCTTACTCCCCACTAATAATGCAAAGCATCCACCGGATAATGCTAAATGCAGGTGTGAAATGTGTACAGCCCTATACCAGTGTCCAGTATGCAATTCTCATGGATGGACAAGCGTACGACCAAGATGGCACCCATAACTGCAAACCCGGTGGAATTACACAGCTGCAGTAAGGCATAACACAGGAAATACAGATGGGAACTACAGTGGACACTCCCCATACAAAGTCAGACCGCCGTGCGAATACCAGCGTACGCAGCACTCAATCTGCCAGCAACAAAATGGGGATTACTCTCTGCCATGCTGCGGAACAAATGGGCGACCTGTGGAACACATACTAATGGCACACCAACAATGTCAACTAGGATATGTAAACTATGGCGTTCCCAACTTCCCACTTATAAAGAAAACATGCTTCAATGAATACATAGGGGATCTACATGTTCTGGTGGTGTTATGTTGACAATACAGTGACGGATATTTCCTACTGGGACGTCTGAGGTTTATTTAAAGCAGTTGCTAACCTGCATGTTTGGATGTACACCATTTGTTCTCAGTTCTAAAACACCTGGTTTACGTAGCACCACGTAATATGGGTAGTCAAACAGACATCCGCGATTGGGGAACATACAGCAGCAGTCAAAACCACTGGCCAGTTGGACACAGTCCAGCAACATCTAACTTTACATATGCACATTGGTGTCCATTGTAGGACCCAAAAATTTATCTTAACAGAATTCCATCCAGCCGTTACCATCCACCAGATGACGCGATAGCCGTGAGTACGGCACAGCGAGACATATGCACCACCAGCGTGTTTAAGGTTGATGACAAGTGTCCATGAAATGCAGGACATATGAACAGAAATCCCCAGATCGACGTGTCCATAGATGTGCGTCCACATCCCAGTCCCACACACATGAAGGATGTGTAATGGGTACTGTCGAGGGTTGCAGCCATGGGAACCTGGGTATGCAGAAATGGGGCTCGGTGTTGTTTGGCAGATAATCCATTGTCCCGCCCCATGGGAGGGATGTGGGTGTAGCACATGACCTACTCCCCACTAATAATGCAAAGCATCCACCGGATAATGCTAAATGCAGGTGTGAAATGTGTACAGCCCATACCAGTGTCCAGTAGGCAATTCCCATGGATGGACAAGCCTACGACCAAGATGGCACCCATACCTGCAAGCCCGGTGGAATTACACAGCTGCAGTAAGGCATAACACAGGAAATACAGATGGGAACTACAGTAGACACTCCCCATAGAAATCCAGACCGCGTCGAATCCCGCCTACACAGCAAGCAATCTGCTAGCAAGAATATGGGGATCAGTCGCTTCCATACCGCGGAACATATGGGCGACCTGTGGAACACATATTAATGGCACACCAACAACGTCAACTAGGAAGGTCATAGGATGGTTAAACTATGGCGTTCCCACTTATAAAGAACATCCTTCAATGAATTAGTAGGGTCTACATGTTTTGGTGGTGTTAGTTTTGACAATACAGTGGCGGATATCTCACATTGGGACTTCCGAGGTTCATTTAAACCAGTTGCTAACCTGCATCATCGGATTTACACCATTTGGGTTCAGTTCAGAATAAACTGGTTGTCGGAGCACTACATAATATGTGTAGTCAAACAGTCATCCGCGATTGGGTAACATACAGCAGCAGTTAAACCCACTGGCCAGATGGACACAGTCCAACAAGTTCTACACTTTACATATGCACATCGGTGTCCATTGTAGGACCCCAAAAATTGATCCGTACGCCACATCTACCAGCTGCGATCGAGAGACCTGAAAGGAGTGAATAGCCATGACTACGGCACAGCTAGACATAATGCACCACCAGCGTGTTTAAGGTTGATGACAAGTGTCCATGAAATGCAGGACATATGAACAGACATTCCCAGATTGTCGAGACCATAGAAGTGCGTCCACATCCCAGTCCCGCACACATGAAGGATGTGTAATGGGTACCGTCGAGGATTGCAGCCATGGGATCCTGGGGATGCAGAAATGGGGCTCGGTGTTGTTTGGCAGATAAGCCGTTGTCCCGCCCCGTGGGAGGGATGTGGGTATAGCACATGCCTTACCCCCCACCACTAATGCAAATCATCCACTGGAGAATGCTAAATGCAGCTGTGAAATGTGTACAGCCCTACACCGGTGTCCAGTAGGCAATTCCCATGGACAGACAAACGTACAACCAAGATGGCACCCATAACTGCAAACCCGGTGGAATTACACAGCTGCAGTAAGGCATAACACAGGAAATACAGATGGGAACGACAGTAGACACTCCCCATACAAAGTCGGACCGCCATACGAATACCAGCGTACACAGCACTCAATCTGCCAGCAACAACATGGGGATTACTCGCTGCCATACTGCGGAACAAATGGGAGACCTGTGGAACACATACTAATGGCACACCAACAACGTCAACTAGGAAGGTCATAGGATGTTTAAACTATGGCGTTCCCACTTATAAAGAACATCCTTCAATGAATTAATAGGTTCTACATGTTCCGGCTGTGTTATATTGACAATACAGTGGTGGATATTTCATAATGGGACTTCTGAGGATTAGTTAAAGCAGTTGCTAACCTGCAGCATTAGATTAACACCATTTGGGTTAATTGTAGAAAGACATGGGTTTTGTAGCACTACATAATATGGGTAGTCAAACAGACATCCGCGATTGGGGAACATACAGCAGCAGTCAAAACCACTGGCCAGATGGACACAGTCCAACATGTTCTACACTTTACATATGCACATTGTTGTCCATTGTAGGACCCCAAATATTTATCCCTACGCAATGTCAACCGGCTGCGATCGAGAGACCCAGAAGAGGTGACAGCCGTGACTACGGCACAGCTAGATATATGCACCACCAGCGTGTTCAAGGTTGATGACAAGTGTCCATGAAATGCAGGCCATATGAACAGAAATCCCCAGATTGTCGAGTCCATAGAAGTGCGTCCACATCCCATTCCCGCACACATGAAGGATGTGCAATGGGTACCGTCGAGGGTTGCAGCCATGGGATCGTGGGTATGCATAAATGGGGCTCGGTGTTGATTGGCAGATGATCCGTTGTCTTCCCCGTTGGAGGGATGTGGGTATAGCACATGCGTTACTCCGCACTAATAATGCAAATCATCCACCGGAGAATGCTAAATGCAGCTGTGAAATGTGTACAGCCCTATACCAGTGTCCAGTAGGCAATTCCCATGGATGGACAAACATACGACCAAGATGGCACCCAGAACTGCAAACCCGGTGGAATTACACAGCTGCAGTAAGGCATAACACAGGGAATACAGATAGGGACTACAGTAGAGACTCCACATACAAGGTCAGAGCGCCGTGCGAATACCGGCATACACAGCACTCAATCTGCCAGCAGGAAAATGGGGATCACTCGCTTCCATACCGCGGAACAAATGGCCGACCTGCGGAACACATACTAATGGCACACCAACAACGTCCACTAGGAAGGTCATAGGATGTTTAAACTATGGCGTTCCCACTTATGAAGAACAACCTTCAATGAATTAATAGGATCTACATGTTTTGGTTGTGTTATTTTGACAATACAGAGGCGGGAATGTCCTAATGGGACATCTGCGGATTAGTTAAAGCAATTGTTAGCCTGCATCATTGGATTCACACCAGTTGGGTTCAGTGTAGAAAATCCC
Organism: Protopterus annectens; assembly: GCF_019279795.1. Classification (NCBI taxonomy): domain Eukaryota; kingdom Metazoa; phylum Chordata; order Ceratodontiformes; family Protopteridae; genus Protopterus; species Protopterus annectens. The sequence goes on along the minus strand of NC_056734.1, from coordinate 612,611,968 downwards.
GGTTTACGTAGCACTACATAATATGGGTAGTCAAACAGACATCCGTGATTGGGGAACATACAGCAGCAGTCAAACCCACTGGCCAGATGGACACAGTCCAACAAGCTCTACACTTTACATATGCACATTGGTGTCCATTGTAGGACCCCAAAAATTATCCATACGCAATGTCAACCGGCTGCGATCGAAAGACCCAGAAGAACTGACAGCCGTGACTACGGCACAGCTAGATATATGCACCACCAGCGTGTTCAAGGTTGATGACAAGTGTCCATGAAATGCAGGACATATGAATAGAAATCCCCAGATTGCCGAGTCCATAGACGTGCGTCCACATCCCATTCCCGCACACATGAAGGATGTGCAATGGGTACCATCGAGGGTTGCAGCCATGGGATGGTGGGTATGCAGAAATGGGGCTCGGTGTTGATTGGCAGATAATCCGTTGTCCTGCCCCGTGGGAGGGATGTGGGTATAGCACATGCGTTACTCCCCACTAATAATGCAAATCATCCACCGGAGAATGCTAAATGCAGCTGTGAAATGTGTACAGCCCTATACCAGTGTCCAGTAGGCAATTCCCATGGACGGACAAACGTACGACCAAGATGGCACCCATAACTGCAAACCCGGTGTAATTCCACAGCTGCAGTAAGGCATAACACAGGAAATACAGATAGGGACCACAGTACACACCCCCCATACAAAGTCAGACCAGCGTGCGAATACCAGCGTACACAGCACTCAATCTGCCAGCAAGAAAATGGGGATCACTCGCTTCTATACTGCGGAACAAATGGGCGACCTGCGGAACACATACTAATGGCACACCAACTTCATCAACTAGGAAGGTTATAGGATGGTTAAGCTATGGCGTACCCACATATAAAGAACATCCTTCAATGAATTAATAGGATCTACATGTTATGGTGGTGTTATTCTGACAATACAGTGGCGGATATTTCCTACTGTGACTTCTGAGGATTATGTAAAGCAGTTGCTAACTTGCATCCTTGGATGTACACCATTTGGTTTCAGGTTAGAAAAACCTGGATGTCGTAGCACTACATAATATGTGTAGTCAAACAGACATCCACGATCGGGGAACATACAGCAGCAGTCAAACCCACTGGCCAGATGGACACAGTCCAACAGGTTCTACACTTTACATATGCACATCGGTGTCCATTGTAGGACCCAAAATTTAACCCTATGCAATATAAACGTGATGGAGGGAGCGACGCTGAAGGCGTAACAGCCGTGACTACGGCACAGTTAGACATATGCACCACCAGCGTGTTTAAGGTTGATGACAGGTGTCCATGAAATGCAGGACATATGAGCAGAAATACCCATATGGCCGAGTCCATAGAAGTGCATCCACATCCCAGTCCCGCACACATGAATAGTGTGTAATGGGTACCGTCGAGGGCTGCAGCCATGGGATCGTGGGTATGCAGAAATGGGGCTCGGTGTTGTTTGGCAGATAATCCGTTGTCCTGGCCCGTGGGAGGGATGTGGGTATAGCACATGCCTTACCCCCCACCAATAATGCAAATCATCCACCGGAGAATGATAAATGCAGCTGTGAAATGGGTACAGCCGTGTACCAGTGTCCAGTAGGCAATTCCCATGGATGGATAAACGTACGACCAAGATGGCACCCATAACTGCAAACCTGGTGGAATTACACAGCTGCAGTAAGGCATAACACAGGAAATGCAGATAGGGACTACAGTACACACTCCCCATACAAAGTCAGACCGCCGTGCGTATACCGGCGTACACAGCACTCAATCTGCCAGCAAGAAAATGGGGATCACTCGCTACCATACTGCGGAACAAATGTGCGACCTGCGGAACACATACTAATGGCACACCAGCAACGTCAACTAGGAAGGTCATAGGATCTCTGAACTATGGCGTTCACGCTTATAAAGAACATCCTTCAATGAATTAATAGGATCTACATGTTTTGGTTGTGTTATTTTGACAATACAGTGGCGGAAATTCCCTAATGGGACATCTGAGGATTAGTTAAAGCATTTCCTAGCCTGCATCATTGGATTTACACCATCTGGGTTCAGTTTGGAATAACCTGGTTAATGTAGCACTACATAATATGGGTAGCAAGCAGACATCCACGATTGGGGAACATACAGCAGCAGTCAAACCCACTGGCCAGATGGACACAGTCCAACAAGTTCTACACTTTACATATGCACATTGGTGTTCATAGTAGGACCCCAAAGATTCATCCGTATGCAATGTCAACCAGCTGCGATCGAGAGACCCAGAAGAACTGACAGCCGTGACTACGGTACAGCCAGACATATGCACCTCCAGCGTGTTCAAGGTTGATGACAACTGTCCATGAAATGCAGGACATATGAACAGAAATTCCCAGATTGTAGAGTCCATAGAGGTGCGTCCACATCCCATTCCCGCACACATGACGGATGTGTAATGGGTACCGTCGAGGGTTGCAGCCATGGGATCCTGGGTATGCAGAAACGGGGCTCAGTGTTGTTTGGCAGATAATACGTTGTCCCGCACCGTGGGAGGGATGTGGGAGTAGCACATGCCTTACTCCCCACTAATTGTGCAAAGCATCCACCGGATAATGCTAAATGCAGGTGTGAAATGTGTACTGCTCTATACCAGTGTCCAGTAGGCAATCGGCATGGATGGACAAGCGTAGGACCAAGATGTCACCCATAACTGCAAACCTGGTGGAATCACACAGCTGCAGTGAGGCATAACACAGGAAATACAGATAGGGACTACAGTAGACACTCCCCATACAAAGCCAGACCGCCGTGCGAATACCGGCGTACACAGCACTCAATCTGCCAGCACCATAATGGGGATCACTCGCTTCCATACCGCGGAAGAAATGGGCGACCTGTGGAACACATACCAATGGCACAAAAACGTCAGCTAGGAAGGTCATAGGATGGTCAAACTATGGCGTTCACACTTATGGAGAACATCCTTCAGTGAATTAATAGGATTAATGTCAATTGACCATGGAATACACCTAATCAACATCAAAGAACCGCTGGCACCTTATGGCACACAATCCAAAACACACATAGGTAGATGAAACAGTCAACGTAGACATTGTCCACGACAGGTCACAAATGGTATACAAAGGTTACTTCATGGACATGTAGCGCTTTCACCCATAGGCTCCGTCAGACTTACACATGACATAGAAGCATCCAGGCTTTAAATATCCCCTCTTACACTTTCATTGGTTAATTTCTCAGCAAACAATGAACATGTAACCACAGCATAGAAAGCACAGACGCAATGTTAACTACACACACATATATTAACATCTCAGAAAACATCCTAGTAACACATGTATTATATGATATTGTACTATGCCTAATACTCATCAATCAAAGATCAAACAATATATATAGAAGATATGCATATCATATCAATGTAATACAGTGGTACACAACTGAAAGAGTGGACTAATGTGTGTTAACTGTATATCTGTACCTAAACTACATTCCTGTCACGGGGTTTTTAAGCCACCTGCTTCTCAAAAGAGGCTTCATCAGTGTTTCACCGGTCAGCCCTGGTGTGTGGTCAACCCTCCACCTAATAATCCATCTAAATCCGCATTCTAAAGCATAGTTGATGAGGTCCCCCCTCTGGTATTATAACCTAGCCATCGTAAAACACCGAATGTAGACGTATGCTGTGATGTGCTCATAGCCGCCGTAGGCATACGCCAATCCTGCGGCTGCCCAGGCGCCGCACTAGTAGGGCCACCTGTCTAGTAGGTGTGTCATGTAGGTATACCAGGATGGGGGCACCATGTGTTGTGGTGGTGTGCGCCATGGAGCCCTACAGCCTAGGGCAGCAGTCGATCTAAGGCCGCTGCCGTAGGAGGGGTAGTACGGTCTGCAGGTATGTGCAGAAGTGCACATGAAACAGCGGTCCACAAGGATTACCCATAGTGGCAACACCTGCACAGATGGCTATAGCGGGACACACACACGACCATGCATACAGCACAGTTAGACATACACACACCATAAATAGTCAATTACACACAAGGTTTATGGCATGTACGGGTACAGTGTCAGTACAGCAAGGATAGCTGTCTGCCACGATATCCAGCAGATGTCTCTAGGGTGTTCTGGAATACGGACGGTGCATGGACAATGAGTGGATATGCATCGTACCACAGTTCTATGTGTCAGCCGTGCAAATATGCGATACATGGGACAGACAGCTGTCCATGCAAGAGCAGCACTACGGGCACAACATAGGTACGTAGATATACAATGACAGAGATACAGACGGACACATGTGGCAAGCCCGTGCGTGTAACGTACACAGCACCACCCCACCACACCATAGCAGGGTGCACGTGGAGAACACGCTACGGAGGTCGCCAAACACAGCAGGCACACAAGCAGTCCACGAGCTGCGTCTCACCATCCACAAACACAGGGATGGCGGCAGGATATGAGTGTTCTGCGGAAACCTCAAAGCCATACCCTATGAACCCATGCAGCTGGGAGCATGGACACACACACACACATGTGGCAGGCATGGTGATTGACCACACCCCCACATACCCAACTGCACAACAGTATGACACAGGTATGGAACGCGCTACGTGGACCAGCGAACACACCACCGTCAGAGGCACATGTACAGGTGGGTGACAACATCCGTAAAGGAATGGCCGATAGCCAAGGTATGTGTTGCCAAGCATCTAAAATAACTCCACTCTACTAGGGAAGCTGTGAACACACACACACACACACACGGGGAAGGGGCGGGAGTCGAACCTACGCCTACCTACATGACCTCACTACAGCATGAAGCATTTACAGAACGCGCTACTGAGATTACTGAGCACAGCGCTGTCAGAGGCATACTTCTAGGCGGGTGACATCACCCGTAAGGGAATAGCTGGCAATAGCCAAGGTATGTGTTGCGAAGCGTCTAAAAGCATGTTCATCTGCAGAGGCAGCTGGAAACACACACACACACAGGGAAGGGCCGAGAGTCGAACCTACGCCTACCTACATGAACTCACTACAGCATGAAGCATTTACAGAACGCGCTACTGAGATTACTGAGCACAGCGCTGTCAGAGGCATACTTCTAGGCGGGTGACATCACCCGTAAGGGAATAGCTGGCAATAGCCAAGGTATGTGTTGCGTAGCATCTAAAAGCATGTTCATCTGCAGAGGCAGCTGGAAACACACACACACACACACACACACACACACACACACACACACACACAGGGAAGGGCCGAGAGTCGAACCTACGCCTACCTACATGAACTCACTACAGCATGAAGCATTTACAGAATGCGCTACTGAGATTACTGAGCACAGCGCTGTCAGAGGCATACTTCTAGGCGGGTGACATCACCCATAAGGGAATAGCTGGCAATAGCCAAGGTATGTGTTGCGAAGCGTCTAAAAGCATGTTCATCTGCAGAGGCAGCTGGAAACACACACACACACACACACATGGAAGGGCCGAGAGTCGAACCTACGCCTACCTACATGAACTCACTACAGCATGAAGCATTTACAGAATGCGCTACTGAGATTACTGAGCACAGCGCTGTCAGAGGCATACTTCTAGGCGGGTGACATCACCTGTAAGGGAATAGCTGGCAATAGCCAAGGTATGTGTTGCGAAGCGTCTAAAAGCATGTTCATCTGCAGAGGCAGCTGGAAACACACACACACACACACACACACAGGGAAGGGCTGAGAGTCGAACCTACGCCTACCTACATGAACTCACTACAGCATGAAGCATTTACAGAATGCGCTACTGAGATTACTGAGCACAGTGCTGTCAGAGGCATACTTCTAGGTGGGTGACATCACCCGTAAGGGAATAGCTGGCAATAGCCAAGGTATGTGTTGCGAAGCGTCTAAAAGCATGTTCATCTGCAGAGGCAGCTGGAAACACACACACACACACACACACACACACACACACACACACACACAGGGAAGGGCCGAGAGTCGAACCTACGCCTACCTACATGAACTCACTACAGCATGAAGCATTTACAGAATGCGCTACTGAGATTACTGAGCACAGCGCTGTCAGAGGCATACTTCTAGGCGGGTGACATCACCCGTAAGGGAATAGCTGGCAATAGCCAAGGTATGTGTTGCGAAGCGTCTAAAAGCATGTTCATCTGCAGAGGCAGCTGGAAACACACACACACACACACACACACACACACAGGGAAGGGCCGAGTCGAACCTACCTACCTACATGAACTCACTACAGCATGAAGCATTTACAGAGAGATTACTGAGCACAGTGCTGTCAGAGGCATACTTCTAGGCGGGTGACATCACCCGTAAGGGAATAGCTGGCAATAGCCAAGGTATGTGTTGCGAAGCGTCTAAAAGCATGTTCATCTGCAGAGGCAGCTGGAAACACACACACACACACACACACACACACACACACACACAGGGAAGGGCCGAGAGTCGAACCTACGCCTACCTACATGAACTCACTACAGCATGAAGCATTTACAGAATGCGCTACTGAGATTACTGAGCACAGCACTGTCAGAGGCATACTTCTAGGTGGGTGACATCACCCGTAAGGGAATAGCTGGCAATAGCCAAGGTATGTGTTGCGAAGCGTCTAAAAGCATGTTCATCTGCAGAGGCAGCTGGAAACACACACACACACACACACACACACAGGGAAGGGCCGAGAGTCGAACCTATGCCTACCTACATGAACTCACTACAGCATGAAGCATTTACAGAACGCGCTACCGAGATTACTGAGCACAGCGCTGTCAGAGGCATACTTCTAGGCGGGTGACATCACCCGTAAGGGAATAGCTGGCAATAGCCAAGGTATGTGTTGCGAAGCATCTAAAAGCATGTTCATCTGCAGAGGCAGCTGGAAACACACACACACACACACACACACAGGGAAGGGCCGAGAGTCAAACCTACGCCTACCTACATGAACTCACTACAGCATGAAGCATTTACAGAACGCGCTACCGAGATTACTGAGCACAGCACTGTCAGAGGCATACTTCTAGGCGGGTGACATCACCCGTAAGGGAATAGCTGGCAATAGCCAAGGTATGTGTTGCGAAGCATCTAAAAGCATGTTCATCTGCAGAGGCAGCTGGAAACACACACACACACACACACACACACACAGGGAAGGGCCCGCCTACCTACATGAACTCACTACAGCATGAAGCATTTACGGTGACATCACCGTAGGTATGCGTTGCCAAGCCTCTAAAAGCATGTTCATCTGCAGAGGCAGCTGGCAACACACACACACACACACAGGGAAGGGCCCAGAGTCGAACCTACACCTACATGAACTCACTACAGCATGAAGCATTTACAGAACACGCTAACGAGATTACTGAGCACAGCACTGTCAGGAGGCATACCCCTAGGTGGGTGGTATCATCTGCAGAGGCAATGCGGCCGATAGGGAATGAAGACAGAGTGCGCAGTCACACAGCCTGTTACCATCCCAAGGTGGCCGTACAGTAACACGGTAGTGCTGCTGTCGGGAATACGGAGCAGTACATCACGACATGAATACGGGATGCACCACATTACAGTATACCCTATGAGAGGGCATCCGGCGTGCAGGATGTAGGCAGCCAATGTGGCATGACAGCCACATATGAGTCACCTGGATGGTCACCATGGCTATGCAGGATGTCAATGGCCATGGCTACACGCCTAGTAGCAGACATCGGTGCCGACCGTCGTGTGTACCCCCGACTGGTGTACTGGCCATGCCTCTCACACCTAGCGGTTGCGAAGGGGAGACAGACATGCTCACGGGGTATCAACGCAGTCGGCCGCGGTGTGCACTGTACTGTGTGTCCATCTACACAGCTGCTTACTGGGCATGCTCAGACACTTAGAATCGGCACAGTGCAGACAGGCATACACATGGGGCGACGGCATGGGAGGCAGAATGTGGACCGTCGTGTGTGTCCAGCCACACAACAGCAACCCGGCCATGCCACAGACGTGGCAGTTGCGGAGGGGAAACAGGCATGCACCCGGGGTATCAATGCAGACGGGCGCGGTGTGCACTGTACTGTGTGTCCATCTACACAGCTGCTTACTGGGCATGCTCAGACACTTAGAATCGGCACAGTGCAGACAGGCATACACATGGGGCGACGGCATGGGAGGCAGAATGTGGACCGGCGTGTGTGTCCAGCCACACAACAGCAACCCGGCCATGCCACAGACGTGGCAGTTGCGGAGGGGAAACAGGCATGCACCCGGGGTATCAATGCAGACGGGCGCGGTGTGCACTGTACTGTGTGTCCATCTACACAGCTGCTTACTGGGCATGCTCAGACACTTAGAATCGGCACAGTGCAGACAGGCATACACATGGGGCGACGGCATGGGAGGCAGAATGTGGACCGGCGTGTGTGTCCACCCACACCACAGCGACCCGGCCATGCTCACACACGTAGTATGTGCTACGCGCCATCCGGCATGCAGACGGAGTGCACACACCGCAAGTCACGGCCAGGTAAACCCGTACACACGCGCAGGGTGGACACACATGCAGTCACACGTACACACGCAGATGACAGCACAGGCGTCACGAGTGCAGGCTGAACATGTACACACCGTAGTGTACACTGTAGCTGCTATGCCAGCACCATGTCATCGGTGCAGCAGTATGCCTCACGGTCCAGAAACTGCATGTGACATATGTCCAGAAGACTATGAGTGGTGTACGTCCGTCGTGCAGAGTACACATGTACTATCAATGATCCCACAGGTGTGATGTAGTCCACCCGTACTGGTATACACGGACAGGCGTGCTCCACACATACCACGGGCCTGACACAGGTATGACACATGACTGCAGCTGTACCACAGTGAAACAATGTCCGGATATGTGACATATGTGATTTCCTGGCTGTGTGCATGGACTGCACGCAGGACACATATGAAGCCTGTGATGTACCACATGCATGACACAGGCGTACGCGGTAATACACACACGAAGGGAAGGCAGATACATGTCTGTGGTATGCACCCCCTACAGGGTGTAGCGGTGTTCACAGGGACACATACCCTTGTACAGTTTGCCTGTGACAGCTGTGATACCAAACCACAGTCCATGTTCCATGTATGTTGACACACATGTCACAACGTAGCAATGCATACACACATGGCAACAGGGGATACATGTGACACGTGTACTGTGCACGGTGCAGCCATGCAGGGGTGGTGTCTGGTGTCCGTAACACAGTTGCAACCCCCTCCCACATGCACACCCATCATGGGGGCCATCATATGGTGGCATAGTAACAGCACGCATGGCAGTCTGTGTGTACACCATTTGTTTAAACACCTGTCCACATGCATGTGTGCAGGTGCTGGTCACACGTGTGTCACACACCATCCTACCCTGCCATGTGCATACAGTCTGCTATGTCGCCTTTACATGACAGCGCTGCCATGATGCATACCCATCGGCCATGCGGGATCGACCATATGTCACATTGCCACTGTAACCCCTACCACCTCCCACGTGCAGATATTGGCACAGCTGCCAGATACAGTGGTAGTACGCAGGATGCACCACATACCGCTGCGCCTGCACAAATCCCATGTAGCGGGTGTGGCATTCCTAGCACCAACATGTGTGCAGGAATGTGTGCCCATGTATGCCACAGATCGGGGGGACTATGTGCCACGTGCCACACATCACTGTACACCATGGTGGAGATCTGTACCTACCTCAGTGTGGGGTGCATCGATGTGGATGGTGTAGTACATGCAACACGTCATCCCTCCGTGTAGACATGTGTGGCCACCACCATGTCAGTGTGTCAACATGTGTGTATGTCTGCTGCCTGTTGAGAGGGTGTATGCAGATATCGTGTTGTGACTGGACACTGACCACACAGGGTGACCATCCCGTAGTGGTGCTGCATTGTACAGCCCTATCATTGCCATACCTGTGAGCCTTACTGGCCACTTGTGCAAGACCATCCCCTGTGACATGGTGTGTTGGTGCATTGTCTTGTGAGGGTGCCGACCACACAGACAGGTGTCCCCATCTGCACACAATGGTGTGTGTCCCATAGAGGTGTACGCCCCGAATACGGGAATATTCCTGTACCGGTACAGCATCCGACTGTCGAACACTGTGCACCACAGCTGACAGGTGACACCTGCGGTCAGTAGCCAGCACACTGCGTACGACACCTGCAGAATATCACCATACCTGTACTGTGTCATGCCATGTATGTGATGTCTCTGTCCACCGTAGCCTGTGGCACCGACCACAGGCGTCAGGTGCCGTATCTGTGTGGACATGTGTCATGTACCGTGTAACAACGTTACAATGTATCGCTCCATGCTCCGCAGGTTTATGTGTATGACCTCTGTTCTTGCAATCCCGACTGTCTGTTCTCTATATCACAAAAGCTCTGCACCTGCTCCCATAGTATTCCTACATAGATAAAGTACATGTATACTAAATGGAGTACTACACTGGCCTAGAGTCCCTTGTGTGCCCACTTCCCTATAGGTGCCTTCTGAACCGGTTACACAGCAAATGCATTCACATTCTCTGGCATGTCGAAGGGTCAATTGCTAGCGACCTCTCCTGTTCAGATGGTGAATCTGGGCGTCCTGGCCACTGTTACAGGTGCCTCATGGACACGGACAAGCCGCACCTCCCCCAATGAACATAATACATGTGACAGACGCAACTATATAGCCAGACAGGGGCTGTGCTCTCTCAAACCATGACCGGCAAGACCACGCGGGAGGAAGGACACCATGCACACCACATACCCAGTGTCACATGTGACTATCGCAATGCTAATCAAACACATGAACACACTAAGACATACCTGGAGGCACTGTAAGACATGTCACGAACCTAACGAGCACTCTGAAGCAGACACACAAGCTACTGCCTCCACAAGACATAGGACATGCAACACATAGTTCTCAACGTCTGTGTGCTAAACTGTCGAACCCCAAAGGCACACACACTGCCAGACACACCTGTAATGGGTGACGCCACTGCCAGACACACCGACGTCCCACCCACCACACTGAACAAGGGAATGATCACAGTATGCCTGCCGGGCGCTGGAATACGCCACATAACACGCACTCAGGTCAGGTCACTCCGCAGCATGTACAGGTAAGACGCGGTCATTGCCCATGCTGGTGTCAACGACTGGTGGCATACCACCCTGGGATACAGTACAGGAGACATAGAGGGCCACTCAGATTGTGTAGCCCAGGCCGGCATGTCCCTGACCCTGGGCAGTATCCCACCCTCATCAAGTATGATGCCACTATACTGGCTCAATGTGGTCACCCTTGATAATGTGCCTGGTTACCGGTGTCAGTCTGAGGGGATCCAGATTCCTCATACCTGGGATGACATGCTTGTCACGCCATGCCCCTTCGCATGGTATGGCTGGCAGCTGTCGCCCCTGGTCTTCAAGGGTTTGGCGAAGGCACCTGCCACCCCCACAATGCTCACTGCACGCAGCTGGAATGATAAACCTACCACCCTACACTACAAACCTGGAGAACACACAGGATAATACTGCTCACTGCCAGTGGTCTACGGCCAAGCTGCACACCCTCAAATGCCCTCCTCAGTATGGAGGACATCGATGTCAGTGCTATGACTGAAACATTGGTCAGGGCTGCTGAGAGCACCCCAGCACTATCGGGTCATACCCCATATCACGCGTTCAGGACCATAAACCGGACCTAACACAGAAGGAGGGGGAGACACCATTTCCATGAAGGATACACACACCTGCATGTTGGCAGAGATGCACGTAGCAGCGGGGAATATCCAGGTGCAATTAACCATGGTTAGGACTGCCCTACAGTTTGTTGCATGCTACAGACCACCCTCCCAAACCCAGGATACCTGCACAGCCTTCCTGAAGACACTGGTGAGTGTGAATGCTCTCACAACACCGTCATATTGGGTGACATCAACCACCCATACATAGACCGGGAACATTACCCAGGACACAACACCCTACGCCAAAGGTCACAGGTGTTCATACACCTGACTGCTGTGGAACAACCATGCACCATACCCACAAGGGGACGTATACCAGTTCTGATCATCACACATGGGGACGATATGCTCCACACAGGATGTACATCCCTCGATGGTGATGTCAGACCGTATAGTGAATCCACTGGTGATCCGCATCCTGCACCCAACACCGGCATGGGAGACCACAGTGACGACCTCTCCACAGCGAACCACACACGTCATAACGACGGTGTGGTACCCTACAAGGCCTCCATGCCAGTGGTAAACACAGGCCACACTGCTGAAACCCTTACAAATGCCTTCTATGAGCACCGTCAGGGATGTCTGCACCAAGCGATCCTGATAACATCAGGACCTTGTCCACCGAAGGCAGGCACATGGTCTGGTGGACCCCAGCCATTGACAAACTGTACAACAAGGGTTGGAGCTAATACATGACAGAGCAATATCAGTACCAGGAAAGGCATCACTGATTAATACCGGCGTTAACATACGATCACACATACAATCATCCAAGGCCGCTTGTGGGAGTGGTACTGCAGAGGACACATAAGACAACCATAGGGCCTTCCTTAGCTGTGGTAGGGACATGGGTGGGAGCACACAGTCATGGCCGGAATTACTCCAGAATGGTACAATGATCACTGCACCCACAGACATTGTCAACAAACCAGCGGACATGTTCCATGCATACATCTACCCCCCCCCAAGAGGGGACGTATCCATCCCACCAGAGTCTAGCCTCCCAAACATCCCGTATGCCCAGGAGAGATCTGATATCTGTTAAGCGGTGAACACAGCACCAATGGGACCAGATGGTGTCCCTGGCTGTGTGCTACACAACCTCATTGAGGCCCTCGCCCCGCACATAAGGCTGCTGTGTCATCTTAGGCTTACTACGGGCTAGGTCCCCGCTGGATGGCATACGGCAACTGTGGTCCCACTACACCAGGGTAGTGCTCTTATGGACTGTAGACATCCCTGCCCTATCAGCTTGACAAGCCTTGTCTGCAAAGCTGTGGGGAGGTCCTATCTGGAGCCCATAAATACAGACAGTGGTGTACAGCCAATACCGGAACATACCCACATCGACTTAGTCAAGGGCAGATCCTGCCTCCCAAACCTGCTTGACCTGTCTGGAGGGTCACTAAGGCCATTGATGGGGGTACGTCGGTTTGCACAGACTACCATGACCTGGCGGGAGCGTTCAAACAACACTCCACGTGGGCAGCATGGAAAGGCTCACTAGCGTACATGTGGAGACATATGTCACACGATGGTTTGCCAACTGGATGGAGGTCACACCACACAGGGTTTGTGTTCCTGGTGCCATGTCAGACTCCAAGCTGGTCTCGACTGGTGGCCCACAGGGCTCAGTCCTGGCCCCTCCTGTTGGCATTCAACCTTCCAATGTGCATGCAAACATAGGGGATTGTGGCAGACAAGGTATGCAGATGACTGCACACCGCCCACCATACTCAACACCCATCAGACACGGACATCCACCTGGGGTCTCATAGAAATGGATAACTGGTGCCAGAGCCATGGCCTGATGCTACATGCCAGGAAGGTGTAGACCTGCAGTGGTAAAGACATGTTCACCCGACTTACCATATAGGTGGTAATCCATTAAACATGGTGGGCGTGATCAGGGACATGGGTACCACACCTGTCGGTAACCTCTGTCGACACTCACATTGCCAATGTGGTTGGGAAGACATTCCACTGTGGCCACCTGGTCAGGAAGGGATTCACATCCACATCAGGGGAGTTCATTGTACCCCTGTACTCTTCACACATCAGACCAATGATTGCATACAACGCCACATCTGGGATGTACCTAACCTGACACCTGCAGCACTCGGAAGGACCACAAATGTTCCACAACACAGGGATAAAGGTGCTGAGACATGTGTCACACGCTGCCTGACTGAGGGGACTCTGGCTGTATACCTTCTCAGCCCGTCTGCTTTGAGCTGATCTGTGCCTGTCATACACGGCCATGTCCGACCTGGGTGACATGGACATGTTCCACCTCCTAGGCTCCAAGCAAACAGGCGCACAGATGCAACTGACAGACACCTCAACACGGACATAAATAGGACGTGCTGGGGGGACAGGGTCATCGCCCAGAGACCCCCTACAACATGGAAAGGATTCCCAGCCCATGTGAAGCAGAGCCACTGACTGACTTTGTCCAAGAGTAATCCTCACGTGTGGATGTGTGATCGTGAGGTATTTTTTCACCCAAGGGCATCCAAAATTTTCCCGGGGGGTCAC
>NC_056734.1:612407267-612565296 GCF_019279795.1 Protopterus annectens | reverse complement strand
GTGCATGTATGTGGAAGCTGTACAGGTGATTACTTTCATGCTGTGACACAGTCATGATGTGCAACACATCGTATGTGGTCGAATTAAGTGACACCTCCACAAGCTGTGCACAGGCTGTTAGGATGTCCAGTGTTCCACATCTACTATATAACCATTCAACATAGGCTATAATTGGACCATGTGTAGACAATGTGCAACAGGGTGTACACACATACACATCACATCTACTGTGTGTTAATACATGTTTCTGGCCATCCTCCATGGCCATGTGTGAACATGTGTTGGCCAGATGTGTGTGATGGCCATCTATGTCACATGTCTGTGTTGTCCCATATGACATACACCCATAGATGTCAGGTACTCCAGTGTCCACAGGGTTATACAGAGAAAGGGTTGTATGTTTGTTATGTGGGGTATGTTTTATGGGATAGTATGACAATGTTGCAGCCGGACCACTACATGTCTGGGACATGTCAGATGGCACATCACAATGTCTGCACTCATTGTAGGGGCACTATCCACAATGGTGAATCATGTGGGCTGCCCATATCCCAGCTCACTGTGTAGTACTGTTTGCATACCCCACATGTGTTGTTCTTATGTATAGTACATATTCCTACATTGAACAATGCCTCCACCGTTGTATGGACAGCTGTCCACACATATAGCAATGACAGTTACTGTGGTTTCATGTTGGTGTTTCATTTGGTTCGTATATATTGCACATTGGTAGCCAGTGTGATTGATGAAAGCTGTGACCTGTATATCGTGATTGGACCATACATTATGTCTACATGTGTTAACTGGTCACATGGTGAATAGATCTGTGCATTCACATGCCTGATAATGATAACTGTCTCACCTGCAACTGACTGCTGTCTATGCGGCACGCCAGAGGTACCTGTATAGGGGTGACACAGCAGTTTGATCATTATCCATGACTGTATGACAGCTACAGGGTGCACTTTGCATTTTAACACATTCACCAGTACAATAGCATATACTATGGAGTATGCACATGTGTGCATACACAGGGTAGCATACTATAGTATGCGGCATGTGTGTAAACATACCTTGCATATGATGTTACATTACACAGTGTACAGTGACACATGCGACTAAATGGGATATAATATTTATATGTGCAGTAGTGACTTACCAGGCAACTCCAGGCTCTGTGGTTGGGAGACACCCACCTCCACGATGGCAGCTAGAGTTTGTGAATGCTGTTCTGATGGGGTCCCCAGGCTGGCCAGTAGCTCCTCGGTAGGTGTGAGTGGGGGCTGGGTTGTTGGCCCACCACCTGTTCTACCTTGTTCCCTGGCGATTGCATTGGCACGCTGTTTTGCATATCGGATCAGGTCCATGCAGTGTCTGTGCACCTGCTGGTAGGTGCAGTTATGGCCACCTACATCATTAACCCTCCTGCGAAGTTCCTGCCACAGGTCATCACTCTGCTGGGCATGCTGTGGCACATGGCTGAACAGTACCTCATAGTTATCATGGAGGTATGGTATGAGGGCATCATCCTCCAAGCGGCTATATGCCGGCAGTCATGATCGAGGCATTATCTGTAAGACATAATGATGGAGATAGGTCACAGCATCTCAGAGATGCACAGAGATACAGATGCACATTCATGTATATTACAGTTAGTACTTATGAACAGTTGTCTTTGCAAATCGTCATGACACTCACATGACTGACATGTTTGTTTCACACACATGTAACACCCGTTGGGGATTGGATATTATCACTATATATGTGTGTCACCTCATTACATTGCTCATACTCCATGTGAATGCTGTCTTGATGTGGGCATGTCTGTTTGCCTGTACTGGTGTTCTTACCTATCAGCACATGCCTGGATGTGTGCACATTAATGCTGTTGACCTTGATGATGTCTATATGTCACATATCATCACATACACTGCCTTCACGGACATGGGCAGTGACAATGCAGACATGCGCATGGAAACCTTTACATGCATGTGTTTTGCCATACACATCTACATGGCACTGTACAGCAGTTCAACATACTGCTACATATCGCCTGTGTTGCACATGTGGTACACATGGGACAATGGCTAGCCGGATGGTATTCTCAGGGATGGTTATCAACTATAGCATGTACGGCCAAGATCATGTAGTAGTGTGTATGCCCTGGGCCATATATGGGCATAGGATGTCAGGTTTTCTAGCTGTATCCAACAGCCATGTTCCCGCCAACAGGTGAATCAGTGCCACATTACTGATCCAGACAGTCACTGATACATCTACCATGCGGTCATCGCACCATGTATGACAGAGATGACATGTGCAGCTTTGCTGGACAGGGTTGCATGGTATGGCAGGAGTATGTCACATGTATGGCACAGGGATCTGTCCAGCATGTGGTGACCCTTGTACTAGGAAGGTGGCTGTCCATGATGTATGTCTTTCAGATCAGGATATGTACGTATAGCTTGTCCAACATCACAGTGTTGCACATGTCTTTATACAGGGTAAGCAGCATGCTGCATAGTGGAGATGAGGATTGTGAAGGCTGGTGTCACCAATCCAAGCATGGCCAATACCCCTTAAAGGTGATATGTGATCCGATATTGGTCACATGAGTGCTGAGTATGGCTGTCCAATGATCTCCATGCTCATGGATGGCACCCTGTCATGACTTGGGTTGCCTCTTATGACTACCTAATAGGCCTGGTGATGTCACTAGCTCAGGGAGGTAAACTGCACAGCACTATCCCTTACACACAGTGCCCATAATGTTGACCGCTGCCTAGGTGGTAGTTAATGGGTACAGGGTTATTAACATAGCGGTGACAATGCAATAAGTAGCTGTCAGATTGTGCACATACGTCATGCACCTCCCCACAAAGCCCATGCTGTATGTTCTCCACAACACTGAGTCAGCTATTGCTCCTAGGTCATGGCCATTCACATTCTCACATATGCAGATGCCTCCCATTTGTCTGTGTGGTATGGGCTACAATGACAGGGAAGTGCAAAACATTAACCCTGTTTTACTGTAGCTGCCACTGGTGTGATATGCACATGTCACTTAGACACCTTTTTTAGTGTTGCTTCTGTGAACAGGCCACTGGTAGAACACTCCTGTGACATATAAAGGTACATGTACTATACTGAGTGTAGGTGGAACACAGTATGGGTGATGATGTCCTCTGACCTGTCACAGGTATGCTATGCAGTGTGTATTCATCGGTACTGTAATTTACATCTGTACTGCTAACAACATCTACGTTTCTTAAGGTTCATAGGCGTTCAGACCATACTCAGCAGGGTAATAGTGCTGTGCCTCCCATTATAAGTGGCGTCTCCACTTTGTGGGTTGTGATAACTATTAGTGTGATCCATTCTGTATTTTCACAGACTGCCATGAACCTATGTTTTACATGGCAGTGTATGTGTAGAGCAAACTGTTTTGCCATATGTGTATTATACGACCAGGGATTTGAACAGGTCACATGCATTCGGAGTGTACCTTGTACCATCATAGTTATGGTTACAGGGGCTCTGTAGTGTTCATGGATATGTGATTGTGTACCTATTGGGGGGCAGTGAGTTTATATTATCCAACACACTATATGTGTTGCTTATTCATGCTCAGCACTTGTTCAGAACATGTACACACTTCCTGAGCTACTAATTACTATATCACTCAATCCTACTCATTTCCTACAGGTAGACACTGTTTGTCCTTACATTTCCAGCATGCTTACAGTACAACAGCTGTTGTACACACTTACCTCACATATCTTGTGAGAAATGGTTGACTAGACAGGCATGTCCAAATGTCAATTACCAGTGTTATTGCCTGTCTATATGATGAATGTGGGCAACATGAGGCAATATAGCAATTGTCTCATGTACACAGTCAATGCTCACCTACTAACATATAGCACTACAGCCTGTGGGAGATGCACATATGTAGCCATGCTGGAGGTAATGCTCTCTCCAACCCAGACTTATCCTGACAATCATGTGGGGATGTTAAACATTTGCAGCACACCCCACTCATCACATAGTCTCAGTAGATCTCCACCACCACGGGCCACACATAGTGAGAGTACAACATTTGTGGAGCCTCTCCATACTAGTCTATGTAGGCAACAGAGGCAACACCCATCACCAAACACAACACCAATTACTTATAGCGCACAGACTCATGTGTGCCCGTCAACTACAGCCAATAGGGTGTTATAACATACCCAACACACTAGTCATAGGTGACTCTGTAGGCGGTCACACTGATGTCCCACTCAGCAAGCCACAAGAGGCGATAGTCACTGTCATCTTGCTTTCGGGTAACAGGATCCACAACATAACCTATGCACTCAGGTCACTCCTCAACAGGTACAATATGACTGTCATTCTCCATGTTAGTGTGAATGCCCTGAGATATACCTTCCTGGACTACATGTACAGGGTCATGCAATAGCTCTCCGATCTTGTAGCCCAGGCAGGTATCGCCCAAGCCCTGAGAAGCAGTCTGCATTAGTCCAGACTGATGACACAGTACAACAACAGAATTATTCACTTCAATAGTTGCCTATGCTTCTGGTGTCATTACAAGGGTATCCAGTATCTGTCTGCTTTGAATGACATGGTCAACAAACCACAATGCTTTGGCATAGATGGCCTGCACCTGTCAGCCCTGGGATTATGGGTAACATCTATGGCTCTTGCTGCTCCTATACTGCCTGTTTTAGATACATTTCAAATAACATATTCACCACCAGAACAGGTACAGGCAAGCAAAACCTGAAGGTATTGTTACTCAATGCTTGACATCATCTCAAACGCACTCATCCGAGGCACTCCTTATAATGGACCACTTCAATGTCTCTCAGTGACTGTGACCTGCTTCTAGGGTCCGGAGAGCACCCCTGCACTGACAGGCTATTACGCAGACCACATCTTTCAGTTATGTAACCAGGACCGGAACACCCAAGGCAGAGGTGTGTTCATATTTCACAGGGATGTACACACCTCCATGCTGGTTGCTTAGCACAATGCATCAGAGGCAATCCAAGTGCAACTAACTGTGGCCAGAACTGCTATACAAATTGTAGCTTGCTATGGATTCCACACCATACCCCACTGTTAACAGCCATCATTTCTTGGTGTACTGGAAAGTAGGATTCAAACAGGAACTACTGATCTGACACTGACACTACCCCACACCTATCCGTGATACCTACTCATGTACCAACACATTAGGCCAACACTTTTATGGATTAATAAATTCCATTCGGCTGGATCAACCTATATACACCACCACCAAGGCCAACAATATCCTAGACCTGGACATTACCAACATGTGTGACTGGTGTTACACACCTGGGGTTATCCCCTCGTTGGTCAGTTCTGAATGTATGCTAATCACCCTTGTTATCCACATCCCGGCACCGCACCCTTCATGGAAAACACAGTACAGTATTTCTACAAAGCCAACTTCACGCTTTGTATGACGGAAGTAGTAAACGCCATGACACCCATGCAGATGGACAATATAGTTACAAACGTAGAAACATTCCCAACTGCACTTCAGTAGCACTTACACGACTGCATGGATCATGCTATCCCAAACAGAGCCATGACAGTACCCACCACATAATGGACGCCACTCTGGGGGTCCACTGCCATGGACATAATGCACGACAGAAGGAGACTGTTGCAAAGTATGGTACACTCCCATGGGTGTGGTAGCTCCCTGGTCAGCCTCAGTAGGATTCTGGGATCCCTTCTTGCATTTTCCAATGCTACCTATGTAAATATTACTGCCACACATTCAAAGGACTACCACTAAGCGTTATGGAGGTATGTCACTACTCTCGATGGCAATACTCACATCTGCTCTGACATACAATGGTTAGGCAGAAACATTACAGAACCGACTGATATTGGCAACAACCTGGCAGCTAACTTTACACCCCTCTCACACTCTAAAGGGCCCGTATCTATACAGGATCAATGAAGAGTCCCTGCCGTCACAACTACGCAGTTCAGACTTGCTCTCTCTAAAGCCTGGAACACACACTCCATGTGACCATCCAACATCCCAGGCTGCGATTTACACAAACCTCATAACAACATGGCTCCCCACTTGGGCACCAGATTCACTAATAGCCTTGTATCAGGCATTGTGGACCCCGAATGGTGCACAGCAACAGTTATCACACTCCACAAAGGTGGCACCACAATGGACCAGAGGAACTATTGCCCTATATGCCTGACTAGACTTTTCTGCAAGGCTATGGAGAACATCATCATGGAAGTCATTCACAGAGACATTGTTGGCCTCCAAACCTTTGATACCACCCAGGTTGGATTTATTAGGGCCACACCATGGCTCCTACACCTGGCAGAGTCCTTTGAGACAGTTACCAAGGCAGTAGATGATGGTAAGGAGGCCCACACATCCTACCTTGTCCTCTCATTGGCTTTCAACACCGTTCACCATTCTGGTATTGTCAATATATACATCCACCTGCACAGCGACCCATACGTCTTCAGATGTTATGCAACGTGGCTCACGGACAGGACACACATGGTGAGGGTAGCATACCACAGTTCCTACTGTACATCAGTTACAATTGGCATACCCCAGTCCTCGGTCATAGGGACCCTCATGTTCATTATATGCTTCCCTGAGGTACAGTCTAGCACAGAAAGACTTTCCCTGAATAGGTTTCTAGACAACTGCAAGCTAGGGGCCATGATTGATTCACCAGCTAATACACACACCCTCCATACAGGTATCACTGTGACGGATACCTGGTGTCAGTAACATGGCCTCAAGCAGCATGCCACAAGGTGCATAGACATCCCCTTTGGATTACAACAATCCCCCAGTGACTATCACATAGGTGGTAGTCCCCTACATACATAAGACATTATAAGGGATCATAGTACACATGTAGATAGCAACCACTCCTTTGATAACCTTATTGCCAAGAAGGCGTGGATATCCTTCTACATGGCCACCCTAATCTATAATGGTTTTGTAGCCGGAACAAAGGCTGCCAGTGTACCTCTATACTCCTGACTTATGAAACACGTTCAAGGGTACAACACCCCATTTGGGGTGTACCTTACAGGACAGCAATGGCTTTAAATACCACAACATTAATGCACCAACAGTATTACTCACCTCCAAAGGATGACGCATGCAGCACAACTACTGAAACCCCAACTATAGTCATTTGCATACTGCATACTCAGAGGTGACCTCTGCTGAACATACAAGGCCCATGTCCACAACAATATTGATGGATATGCTCCACATAAGCAACATAAGCAAAAGCCACTGAGAGCAACATGCTCTGGGATATGTACCCAAATGCAACGATGAGTAGCACGTGCTGGAGGGATGCATTCCTGAAACGGACACTCATCATGCTTTGGAACATGATTCCTATGTACATCAGGCAGGGACCCTCACTAGCACTCTTCATGAGATACCTCAATGGGTGAATGGGGAACAGACATGTATGTCAGGGATCACTGCAGTGGCTGTACTGTACACAGGTGCAGGAAACAAATAGCTGTGCGGTTCACAGGCACAGGACACTAACCTAGAGAGGTGCCGCCAGTGAAAACACTGTATTAGGACTTACAAATGGACTTGGCCAGACAGCATAGTACCTAACTATGAACCTATAAAGCTATTACATGTCCTTTGTGCATGGATAATTGAGTAGCTCTTCCATTTCAATTAGCTATCATGCTGTTACACTGTCTGGTGACTACAAGACATATGTATCCTGTTATTGTGTATTGCACATTCCAATACACATACCTTATGTTTGCATAATATAACAGTCATGCTATGTAAAATATTTGACATATCTACCTACAATACTGTACTTTTCACATTTTTGAAACAATATCCCATAATGCAAAGCATAATTGCACAGCAGGACCACCTTAGGCATGTTATTCTTGTTATACATCCATACATATGCCTACTGTTACAGTATATCAACATAAACTATCCCCTGTTATGGCACGTACTTGTTGGACAAACCCTACCACCGACAGCAGCTGGAGTGGAATTGCTATGTTTAAAGCCCTTATGTAGCATCCCTTATGGTGTATGAGGTGTTTACCTTGTGGCCCACAGCAGTACACACAATTTCTACAAGCGTCACTATACTCAACAAGACATCAGTACATAATACCTTTTCCCACTGTATGCATTGCGTACACTTTCATTAATACAGAACAGGCACTACATACACTAACATACTGAGTGTTCTACATACCTTCTTAGTGGTATATCTGTGTTACTCCTTTCCTATTTAAATGGTTCAATGGTATGAGCATATGGTTTGAATGTATGGCAAGCCATTGTTTTATACGTGAATACCTGTTACGTGTGGTATCCTGCCACCAATTGGTGTTCCGGAGTAAATTATTACATGCACATCAGCTGTGCAGCTACTCCATTGGCCAATTACATGGCAACAGTGGGGTATAATTGAATACTCTACTTGGGCGTTGTCCTTTTGCTCTACCTTTGAGGGAGACATTCTGGATGTATTTTATTGTGATGAATTGCAACAGCTATATGGAGAGACACAGATACTTTGAATTCATGTCCCCTGTGGATTGTGTGTGATGGCTAGAGTAAATAGCTCTACATGTGAGTGTAGCTGTTATCTCAACTGTCTGATACGAGACTATTGCAAACAAAACCTGTAACATCGGTGTCTGTTCCATTGTACAACAGCAACGATTTCACATGGCGCCATTACAAGTGTGTCTCTCACAAGGTATGTTAACACTTCTGCAGATGTCATTGAGTGAGTGGATGTTTGTGATGTTATTACAGTCTGTATTGCAATTGTTTCGGGTGTGGGGGAGATGTAGGTGGGTATACATAGCAGATAAAGGTTTGTGGGGACTGCATTTATACATATTCCATATGTGTGTGGGGGCCCCTTCCCTAATTGAAGACCTGTCATTTAGTAGACTAATACTATGGTTATTGCAGGCTTATTCATTAAACCATTGTTAATTTGTTCCTATATAGCATGCAGGTGATGTTGATCCTTCACTCCCTCCAGAAATACATCGATATGTACTGAAATGTTGTTACATGAAAGCTGTCTCGTGTATTTCTGTCACAGATGTTTGCACTCATTGCAGTTGTGTTGGTGACTCAGACTCTTTGGCTTGGGTTGTCACCTTTTCAAATGGCCATAGTGGGACATTTGCAGGGCATACATCAGGGTTTAGAGGCTGACACATACCCACTGTCAGTACAAAGGATAGAACTTACTTTTGCCCTAAATAAAACCTTATTCTTGTAGCAATTTAGTTGCTTATTATGTTTCTTGTACAATTTACGTATTTGAGAGACAGAAATATCTATTTAATGCAACTATTACTTAATATATGGGACATCATTATCCTACAGTCTTGGTACATTTGCCCTTTTTAATATTTGTTGTCAGGACACAACTGGCCAAAGAGGGACTGTCCCTCTCAAAGTGGGACAGATGGTAACCATATGCCTAAGGCAGGCTATGACCACAACTACTGTAATAATCTACCTCTGAGTTAGCATGAACAGACACATGATACAAACACACACACACACACACACATTACAGTCCCACAGAAACACACACCGCACTCTCAACATGCACTTACACACACTACAGCAATCGGACCCACACTAAAACACAGTACCTACCTGGACCGCAGCACCAGCAGCAATAACTAAATGTCCCTTAACATCGTGATAATATTACTCGCGGTTATAGTGTTCCGGTACTGTGGTCTTTCGGTCTTTAAGCCTCATGATTACGCCTGTCGGTATGTAAAGCATTCGGTAGTTGGCAGTATCCTATTTATTTGTACCTCCATGGTTATGTACAAGTCATTAACCTGTCTATATATTCGATATATGTATTTCCGTATATATCGACATACATCTCTCTATCACCCTTTCTATCCCTATTAAATATATATATATATATATATATATATATATATATATATATATATATATATATATATATATATATATATATATATATATATATATATATATATAGACAGGGAGAGTGAGAGAGAGTGTACACACCTTACACCTTTTGTTGGGTACATGGCGGTGTATTCTGTTTGCTGAACTCCGCCCTTTTGTGTTTTAACCTGTCACAATACACACCTGCCATTGGTACATCTCGGGTAACTTAGTGCTAGGTGATTGTGTACATGATTGCGTGTTCTACTCCTGCCAGTGGTCGTTTTACCTCTCAGAGCAGGCACTGTTAGTACAAGGGTGAATAATGCTGGTTTCACCTGTTCTGGACATCTTTGACCGTGATCTGCGTGGAATTCGGCAAGGCTTAGACCTGTTTTGCGCATATCCATGTAGTCATGTTTAAATGACGCTTACCATCACTTGCCGCCACATAAACCCGCTAACATGTGCTTAAACGTGCTCTAATGACCTGCATCCAACATCCATTATTTGTGCCATCGGGATTACGTAATGGACCTTGGAGGACGTGGAACCGGGTACATACACGACACAGTCAGGGGCTTTACCACTTGGTCATTTGGTGTTTGTACAGGTGTTAATGGTGTTTTGTATGTGGACTGTACCACGGCTGTTCCTCCATACTGCAGTCAAATGTGTAACTCAGTTAGTTTATATATGGATGATACTAATTCATGGTATGTCCAAGTGATGTTTAATGGATGTGCTCCAGCATTGGGAATCTATGTCAGAGTGAGCCACACACTGTAATGTGCTACACCTTGACACAACCATAACTGGAGAATGCTAGGGTGGCAGATACCTGTCATGGGTACTCCCCATGCTTTGGTACTACATCCCTAATTACATTATATGGAGGCCCTCATTAACACACCGGGGAATCCATGCAGAGTAGGTGGGGAACAGTGGTTACACATGTGGATCCTGCAATTGGCTCTGCTCCACAGAGGGACAGTTGGTTAATCGATGGGGTGGCGATAGCAGACACATTTTGCCTAGGCTGCTGAATGGCCTCTGACAATCGGGCATGTACCTACTGATGTACCTAGGAACCTATACATACAGTATCAACATATGCTGTTAGCTTCATTTACTGTTCAGGTGTTGACTTTCCTTGTTGCAATAGCTGTTGTCTGTGCAATAGTTGAGGGCTGCCTATGTAGGATTCACACAGTAGGCCACCTATACATTACAATTTGCAGGTGGTCGTGTGTGTGTGCCATCCGTTTTACTGTGTGTGCAGGTGGAGAAGTGTGTCAGTCTGTAGGGGCCTACACTGTCAGTGTATGTGCTATACATTCCTTCTTTGCCAAGGCGTGGGCATATTGGGCATGCCTCTGTCTGCCAACTGGGGCTGGCACAGGTTGTTCGTGGTCTGAATCCCTCTGTGCCTGTGATGGCCTTGGCAATTGTGGTGGGCTGTGAGGGTCTTCACCATTATGTCCCTGCTGCAGCTGTTTCCGCAGGATCATATTATGTAGCATGGCACATACTATGAAGATGTGGACACACATGCCTGGAGAGTACTGCAAGGCTCCACCAGATATGTCCAAGCAATGGAACCGTGATTTCAGCATCCCAAACACACGCTCTATGATGATTCTGGTTTGTGCGTGTGCCTCATTATGGCGTTTTTGCATGGGTGTGTGTGCATTTCTGATGGGAGTCATCATCCACAGATCCAGTGCATAGCCAGCATCCCCCACAAGGTGGCCATATGGGATGTCCCCCCTGACAAATACCTGATACAGCTGTGAGGCATGCCAGATGTGGGAGTCATGGTAGCTTCCAGGGCTGCCAGCACATACATCCGTGATAATGCCCTGGGCATTGCACATGACCTGGCAGTTGATGGAGTGGTATCCCTTGCAGTTTATGTAGCACCTACCATGGTCTCCTGTTGGTGACTTGATATGTATGTGTGTGTGCAGTCTATTGCACCCAGTACCTCTGGGTAGTGTGCCACATGGTGGAAGAGATGCATATTGCTGGCCAACTCCTCCTGAGTTTGGGGGAAGTATATATGCTCACTGGCATGTGGTAACATGGCATCCAGGAACTGGTGGAGTACCCTGGATGCTGATGCCTGTGAGATTCCCATGATATCTCCAGTTGGCCTTTGAAAGGTACCTGTGGCTAGTATTCTCAAGCTTACACATACCTTCATGTCCACTGGGATGGGTTCCACACTGTTGTTTCTGGATCTCAGGCGTGGCCGGCACAGCTCAACTATTTGCTGTATGATGTCCCTGTCCACCCTGTAATGCTCTACTATCTCCAGATCATGTAGCCCCTGGTAGGTTACCCTTGGTCTGAACACTCTTCTCCTCCTCCAGGGCCTGAGGTGGTTGTCAGCATCATCCTCCACAATACCTTCAGTCTCCAACACATGCTGATGAATCACAGCTATGGCAGCTCCCAACAAGTACATTGTAAAAGGCATTTCCTTATTGTCTTCCCCTAAACTTCCTTTTTGGGCTGTGGTGCGCGGCGCGTGAGTCCACTTACCGGGTTTTGGGTACATTTTCATCCATGTACACGATGGTGCAGTGTTTGGGAATACACAAGTGTGTGTGAGGTGCCTTCACACTTTATACTATTGTGCTTTGAACACTGATGATGTCAAAGGGTTTGTATGTGCATTCGGAGCTGTAGGGTATCTTGTGTTTTATCACAGATACTGCTATTGTGCTGCCTTTGGTGTTGAATTACATTTAGCTGTCGTGGATTACCTCTTGCCCTTGCCTCAACATTTCTTAACGATTCC
This sequence comes from Protopterus annectens, assembly GCF_019279795.1. NCBI lineage: Eukaryota > Metazoa > Chordata > Ceratodontiformes > Protopteridae > Protopterus > Protopterus annectens. The sequence continues at coordinate 612,552,490 of NC_056734.1, read as the reverse complement.
CCTCCCATTGTCTGGCATGCATCCAGCAGCCTGATTTCTTGTTTTGTACTTTCCCGAACCAGGATTGTCTTGCGAAATGTGTTTTATTGCCGATCTACTGCAGGTTTGCTTTGCTCAGCGGTTACAGTTCTCTTTTCTTTGCAATCCGACACCTCCCCTATCCTGTTCTGCAGGTTACTGCTAGCAGCCTTGTTAGCTGCCATCAATTGCTCACTGTGAGTTAATAGGTGTTGATTGCTCAGTTGTACTCCAATTACCCTACTGCGGTATTTCCTTATTGTCTTCCCCTAAACTTCCTTTTTGGGCTGTGGTGCGCGGCGCGTGAGTCCACTTACCGGGTTCTGGGTACATTTTCATCCATGTACACATGCGCTTTCAGACACCATGTGTGCTCTCAGCTGAGCAAAGCTATACCTACATCCACGCCCCTGCCCTGCAGCTTTGCTTAGCAACAGGCAGCCCGGATTTGCATTGCTCCAATGTGCTTACAGCTGCAGTGGTACACCCCACTCCTGATGTCATGTATTCCTCCAGACGACTCCTTGGTGTTGTAGCACTGCGCCATTTTGTACATCCTTAGGCCGGTGGGACGTTTGCAATTCACTATTACTTGCCTCATTTGCATGGCATTGATTACTAATTCATAGTTACCGTGCCGAACACTGTCACAGGCCCTTAGCAACCCTTACAGCTTGGTTGTGGTGTGGCATGCATACCATTGACTGTTATGGTGAAATCATGATTTGGGTTACATTGCTATTTTATGACATTTGTATATATTTTCCTTGTGTTCCCATTTGCGCACACATACCCTATGGTTGTACTTTGTGTTACTGTGGCCATGACATTAAATGTTATTTTTTATGTGTTGTGCATCTTTTCTTCTGCCATTGGCTGTATATTTAGCCATTGGCCTATGTTAACTTTGTAATACATGAGTCTGGTCCACTTCCAAGGCTCCGATGTTCTGTTTGTCAACATGTAAACCATTTTTTTTGGTTTACATTTCTGTAGGCTTACGCTATGCCTACGCCACTTCATGAATCGCTATGTACCTTCATTTGCATGCTGCAGTACTGCGTATGGGGTGATTTGCATACCTACGCTGGGAGCTGCACAGATCTGGCATACGCTGGTAGTGCACATGGAATTGGATCGTACCTGAATTGCTTGGCAGCCATATTTGGCTTTATTCTGCCTACGCTATGCCTGGCGCAAGCTTCATGAATCCTGGGGAGTCTTTTTATCACTATTCATGTATTTGTATCCTATAGTATAAGAGTTACGTTTGATATAAAAAACAGTACTCCTGATTCAATTGTATTTTTGTATCTTGTACCATGTGCCATACATTTTAGTGCTACAGGTGACATCAATACGGCTTAAGTCAGAGTCAGTGGTATGTATATATTATGTATTTTGTACATCTTATGCCTTTTGTTTTCCAGGTAGTTGAATAAGACACATATGACAGGGTTTAATATGCTTTTTTTTAATGTCATAACCAATGTGGAAATCTTCCTTTAGCACTGAAAGCAACATGAAGACCATTTGAATCATGGCTCATGCTTATTTAGCACAAGCAGCACACAACACTAATGAGCAGGATAAAAATACCAGCCAGTAGACAGAGAGAGGAATAAGAGAGCAGTCCCCCTACAGCCTACCTCACTCATACCAAGAACACTCTATTTTTATTACTGGAAACAGTGAATGTGTGTGTCAGTCTCAGTTTTCTTGAATTTTGTTTGCTTCTTCTAGTCTTTGAGATTCAGGGGTCTGTGATTCAACAAGTGTTTTTGAGCTTTGAAAGCCTGTATTTTCAACAATCAGGTGGAGTGGACCAGTAAGACCCCTATTCAGGCATGACCTACTTAACATAATAATAAATGATGTAATGGCAATGCACAGAATGTAGCAGCATAACAAATAATCTGAAGACGGTCTCTCATGAACCAAGAGCAAACTAATCCCAAGTGCTGTTATATGAAAATGACAAAATTAGGAATTCAGTCCAATTAAATATACCACTTGTAGAGTTGATACAACCTGCCACTTAATCAATACCTTACTTAATCTAAATAAAGTAACGCATGTTAATGGGATCTTTGACCGCTACACCCAATTACCCCAAGACATCTTCATTCCATAGACACAAAACCTACCATTGTCAGAAAATCTTACAATACTTAAAAAACACAGTAGTCAAAGAGAGAATAAGGAATGGTACTTTCAAAAGGGACCAAATAGAGACAATATAAGTACCAGTCTGATACAGCTGCAGGTAAAGTCCATAAAACTTTAATAAAAATAAGAAATAAAAGAGTAAGCTCTTTCACGGTATATTCTTACTGCTTCTTCAGACTGTACTGCACTGTACTGGCACTATAATCATTGTATGCTTAATTGATGTGCTGATTGTTTTATTGATGTGCTATTTAAATGACTCTGTTGTTCTTTAGTATTCAGTCTGAAGAAGAGGTAGGAATATACCGTGAAAGTGCTCTAGAGCAAAAAAGGTTATAGGTTTATAGGTGTTTACTAGGCTAACAGCCACAAGGGACTTTTTAAGCCTAGCCATGCATCCCAAATCTCTGTCAAGTTCTGTTACTCTTGGTAAGTGTAAGCAAGAGGTTGGGGGATAAAGCATTTACAAGCAGGGGCCTGGGAGACGAACCATTTGCAGGTTACCCGTGTCCATTACAGACATAGGCACCAAACCAGGTATGAATTTCCTGTTCCCCATCCAGTTGTCCAAGTTCCATTTGAATTGGTTTAGGGAGGAACTCTGCTTCACATGGATGGGGAGCTTGTTCCATGGATAGGGTATTCTCTGGGATACATACCTATCACTCCAGCAGGTCTTATTTATATCACAGGTAAGATTTAAGTCTTTAGAATGGGTAATTCTGGTGCTGTTTGTTTTGTGGATATGCATGAGGTCTGTCAGAGTGGGGTCTGACAATGCCCTGTATGCCAGGTATAGATCCCTCCTCAAAAGCCTGTAGGAGACAGAATATAGGGATTGGGCCTTGAGGTGGTCTGTGTAGGATATTTTACTTAAGCCCTGTTTTCTTTTAGAGAGGAACCTCTGTGGATGTTCCAGTTATTGGATATGCCTGGTTAGGTACATACCAAAGGGGGCACTGTACTCAGTGATAGGTCTGATGAATGCCGAATACAGTGGAACAATTACTTCCTTGGACTTACATGCCATACCTTTGTTTATAGGATGTGCAAAATAGAATGATTTCCTCACTACTGTACACATGTGATGGTCAAAGGCTAGATTATTATCAATGCGTGTCCCTAGGTCCCTGACTACTGGTTCAACTCTAAGGGGTTTTTTGTCAATTTGATAGTTACCAGGGGTGGATGACTTCCCAAAGGATGCTATTATGCATTTCTTGGCATTTTATTTTAGTCCATGGCTCGGGCACTAGCTGCTTGTCTGTGTCAGCCCCTCCTGCAGCATATTTGTGCCAGTGTAGAATTCAATGACAGCTCCTAATTTGCAATCATCTGCAAATTTAGTCAGCAAGACACCACTGACATTGGCCTTAACTTCAGAGAAGTAAATGCCAAAAAGGAGGAGTCCAAGGACTGATTCCTGAGAGACTCCACTTGTGACTAGCCTCTTTGTAGAGGTGGACTCCCCAATTCTAGCTTCCTGGGTCCTGTCTATGAGCCAGTTGGCTATCCACTGGGTGACATATGAGTTTGTACCTAACCTCTTGAGTTTGTCAACAATGCCTGAGTGGGGTATTGTGTCAAATATCTTGACCAGGTCAAGGCAGGCAGTGTGAACCATTTTTCCTTCATCCATTGCTTTGGTTACCTTCTCAAAGAAGTCTGCCAGGTTGAGTAGGCATGACCTGCCCTTTGGGTCTAGTGTTGGAGGTTTACTATATTGCTACTGATCCTTTTCATGATAATTCTTTCCATGGCTTCACATATAAGACTAGTGAGACTTATGGGTCTGTAGTTTCTCGGGTCTGAAGATGGTCCAATTTTGTGCAAAGGGATGACTGTTGGTGTTCTCCATTCATAGGTTCATAGGTTCATAGGTTCATACTAGGCTATCTGCCCTAGGGCATTTATAAGCCTAGCCAGAGTATGTTTGGCTTTCGCGACCCATTTTAAATTAATTTTACTATGCCCTTTTTTGAGGTTAGTATACTGTGCCTGTGTCTAACAGTGACACAGAAGTGATACCCGGGGTAAACCTATGATCTCCCATCCACTCATCAAGATTCCTCTTGAAGAGAGTCAGTGAGGGACTCTGCCTAACCTGGATTGGGATTTTATTCCAGAGTGAAGGGAGCCTCTGGGTTATGAATCTGTCCCTCCAGCATGTCCTATTTATTTCAGTGCTGAGGTTCAAGTCTCTTGAGAGCGTAGCTCAATGGGATTTGGATTTTTTGAGGTGCAGCATGTCCCTTAATTCTGGGTTGGACATGGCTTATGAAGCACAAAGCCTGTTTGGAGGCTACAGTTAAATAGTAATTCCAGAAGGCCTGATATGTCATGTTTCATGCTATTTAGCAGCCATCCTGGGATACTGTCTAGCCCCATTGATGCAGTTTTCTTGGTCTTAGAGAGAGTGATAAGGGATCATTATAGCCCCCCTGTACTCATCCCTCATCAGGCCTGCTACTGAATATAATACTCCCTTTGGTATCTATCCTATCAGACACCTACAGCAACTTGCGAGACCTCAGAGATTTCTAACTAAGAACATTTAGTGTCTCCAGCATGTCTTATATGGACAGACTGAAGTCAATGTCACTGTCACGGTACTCAGTAGCATATAGACTACTTAGAGCTACTTATGTCTGGTTTACAGGGCTATCTCTGACCCAAATCTAATGGAAATGCTGCACATCTGTAAGCAAATGGGACTAGAGTCACCTGTGCCAGGGAATTCAATCTAGCCTGTGACATAAACAGGACTTGCTGAAGAGACACATACATCTCTTAGAGGTTGCCGCTCCTCTGGAATAGGCTTATAATCTGTATCAAGCAGAGCACCTCCATGATTCTGTTTAAGCACAACCTGGATGACAGGATGGTAAATCATAAATTTCTGCAGGGGATTGGTTCAGCTTCTTTCCTGGACATGGGTAGTCCTTGCTTAGAAAAACCTTTGCATAGATGATATCTCTCATCTAGTATTATTTTTGAAAAAAGTAGAAGAAGACCACCACGAAGGATCAACAATTTATTTTAAACAAAAGATAAGCGCTTTCGCATGCACAACTGCACGCTTCCTCAGATCTAAATTAAATCTAGATCTAGTATTATATTGGGATTTAACAGCTAGGCTTGTAAAGACACTCAGGCCAATAGCCTAGTAACATTCCTATGAACAAGATGTCAGACACATTAGAATAGTACCTCGCAATGCTATAAAACTTGAAAATATCAGGTTGTAATCTCCACCTGTTTTCCTAGCTTAAGTCGCGTGGAAAGTGGGCAAGGTTTAAGCTGATCACATATACTTCTGTAATCAGCAACTTACCATTCACAGTTTTCAGATGAGAATCATTACCACTGTACTTTGTGTTAGTGTGCAGGAGTGTTTATAAATGTTGGTGATTTTAGTCTTTGAGGTTGAGTGAACCTGAAGTTGGTATACATAGATAAAAAGGGGTGGGGGGAAATCCAGCCAATAGTAAGTGCATGAGCCCCTGCCTACATGCAGAAATGTGTATTTTTTCTTCTGGATGAAATGTATCAAATAGTTTGTTTTGTCCAGCTGAAGCTACAGCCATTGCAGACTTGTCCAGATGCTGTGGAATCATCTCTGCCAGTGCAGAGAACTGTAATGATGTCAAAATCAAATGGAATTACTGCAGTGACCTAAGCATTCAGAAAGTTGTATGAACTGTACAAATCACTTTTAATAAAGAAGGGCAATGAAAAATCTAATGTAGAGCATTCATGTCATTCAAAAAATAAAGCAAATGAAAGCTACTATTGAAATATTTGGGATAAAATGAAGCAGAACAAAGAAAAATGCTGCCACCATTACACATGAAAAAGTGAATGCACAGAACTGCACATTGCTGCAGAAAAGGAGCAACAGATGCTGACAAAACCTATGTTTTAGATTATGTGAAATAAACAAGACTATGAAATCCAGTACTAAGTAATTACCATAGAAAACAACTGCAAGTGTCAAGAGTTGCTCAAACACTGCCAAATAAGCAGAAAAATGTAAAACACAGGAAAAAACCTACATAATATCTTACTTTATAAAAATGGAAGATTACTCCTTGATATCTGAATACCAGTTGAATTGTGGACAACTCAGCAGTGAAAATTTGTGCAAAGATAGTAAATGAAGCAACAGTAAATACTAATGGTACATTTAACCCCTTAACTGCTGAGCATTTTAACAATATCTGCTTGGCTATTTTTGCTCTTCAATTTAAAATCTTCTATCTCCAAAATGATTAAAAATTCACAACTGCTTTTTTTTTTTTTTTTTGCCTATAGCAGATCTAGTTTATTTTTATTTTTTTTTTTTTTTAAATTCTTTATTACAGTTTTATATGCAACAACAAATGTCGATGGTTACATCATATCAGTACTACATAAGCTTTAGAGTAATAAAACTTGATACAAAGAATAAGGTATCATTTAAGCCTATTGTTAACCACAAACTATATACACATTATATACAAAGTGCCATTGCTTTAAATTGATACATCTTACTAACTCTGACCTTCAGTCAAGTTATGCAAAAGGGAAATCTCTCTTTATGTTTAAATGATATATTTGGGTTCTCAGCAATCAAATTTCAGCAAGGAGTAAAAAAAGAGAATTCCATAGATTCTGATTTTCAGATCTTTTGCGCGGATTCATAGTGATCAACTTCTGGGAGGTAATATAAGTAATTGCCATCTTCCTAAAACTGGTCCAAGATAGCTTTGAGCGATCTATCCAATGTTTGGTAATATAGAACTTAATTAGAAGACAGACATTAATCAGTAGCCTAAGTCGCATAGGTGACAGATTTATATTGGTAATATGTAGTAAGGCCATTTCCCAAGATAATGTCGACTTATGGTAACCCATTTTACTTAGTCTAACCTTAAGAGAACACCATAAGTTTTGGGCATATTTACAAAACCACAAAATATGGATAACATCAGCACGTGGGTGTGAACAACATGGGCATACAGTGGATACAGATGCGTTAAATTTATTTAAGTGAGTTGGGGTATAATATAGGTTATTAATAATCATGAATTGAGTAAGCGTGAACTTCTTAAAAGGGGAGTGTTTAATTGTGAGTTTTATCGAATCCAGTTTTTGTTGGGGGGATATTGTACAGTCTTGTTTATTCCAAAAGTCAGCAAAATTAAGCTCTTTTCTGTATAAATATACAGTAAATGCTTTGTATGCAATAGAGATCATATGTTTTTTGGAATCTAGACTTAGTAAAAGCTGCTTAGTTATGTTAACTTCCATATCCATGTTGTGTTGATTTATTAAGAAAGTTGAGGTGAGTTCTTTTAATTGTCTCAAAGTGGTGGTATAGGCTTTAGACAGTGAAAGTGTTTCTCTGAGTTCTGTCAATGAGAGATGTTTAAACTTACAGAGATCCCACACCGTAAGATCTTTAATTAAGGGAAGTTTATTCAGGTTAACCACCTGTCCTCCTAGTTTAATATTAGGGTTGAGGTGAAGGGGCTGCAGTAGTAAGAGAGCATTACCTAATCCTAAGGAGTTGAATAGTTCCTGAAAGTTGTCAGTTAGGCTTCTTAATACTTTGTGTAGTTTAGTCTCTCTAGTTGAAGTTTTCACCAAAAAAGGTAGAGCTCTGGGATTGATGTTGTTATTAAGAGTGTGTTTGTACCAAATTTTTATCCATAAGGGAGTCCACGGGGTGGAACCAGGAGTGTAATTAGCAATTGCTAAAAGCCTATTGGCATGAGTGATTCTGTAATATAAGATGAGGTTGGGCATCGCCATGCCCCCTTTTAATTTAGGAAGTGTGAGTTTGTAGTAAGACATTCTCACTGACTTTGGGTGCCAAACAAACTTTGCAATTTCATTCTGTATTTTCTTAATAAAAGTAGTTGTAACCGGGGATAGGGATGAGTTGTATTGATATAGAATTTTTGGCAAAATGTTCATTTTGACAATAGAGATTTTTGAAAGTGTAGAGAGTTTAAATGATTGCCATCTTTTCATATCCTGCGAGATAGTGGTCCATATTCTATCTAGGTTAGCTTGCAGAACAGATGAATATGAGTGGTCGTAAGAGACACCTAAATATTTTATAGAATAACTAGTATGAATGGGTAAGACCAGAAAAAGATGGGGCTTGTGTGCTAAGGGATTAATTTGAAAAATACTAGACTTATTGAGATTGATCTTAAGGTCTGAAATTGCTTCAAAGGCCTCCAGAGATTTAATTAATTTCATGGCGTCAGTTGAGGGATACATAAAGTACAAATTCAGGTCATCTGCAAAGGCAGTATATCTAATATTAGAGTTATAGATTCTCGGAATAGTGTGGTAAGATTTCTGTGATATGAACAAGAGGAAGACTTCTAGGTATAGATTGAACAGTAGTGGGGATAAGGGGCAGCCCTGTCTGGTTCCGTTGGTAATTTTAATCGGCTTTGAGAATTTCTTATTTATGTATAGCTGGGTCCTTGAGCTATTGTATAATGTCTTAATAAGATTTATAAATTCCGGTGGGATACCAAATTTCTCAAGAGCTAGAAACAGGAAGTTCCAGTTCACCCTGTCAAAGGCTTTGCACGCATCCAGAATCAAGGCATATCTGGGGTTAGGATCTTGTTTAGTTATTTTTATTATAGATTCTAGTGTTATGGTGTTATCCCATGTATGTCTATTTCTCACAAATCCAGCCTGTTCAGGGGAGATTAAGTCCTCCATTACTTTTTTCAGTCTATTAGCTAGAATGGAGGAAAGGATCTTAATGTCCACATTCATAAGTGATATCGGTCTGTAGTTATTGGGGCTTGTAGTGTCTGATGTATTTTTGGGAATCAGGATAGTTCTGGAATCATTGATGTATGGGTCTTTGATGCCATAGTTGGTCAAGGATTTAAATAGTTCTAAGAGAATAGGAGTTAGAGTTTCTTTAAATGTCTTGTAAAATTCGGGGGAAAAACCATCTGGTCCTGGGGCCTTTCCTGTTTTCAAATTATCAATAGCTTCTAGGATTTCCTTTGTCGTAATCCGGGATGCTAGTAGGTTTCTTTGTGGTTCAGTAGCTGATGGGAAGGTAATCTCTTTTAAAAAAGTTTTCATCTCTTCTTTGGTAGTCATAAAGTTGCTATTGTTGTAAATTTGAGAATATATCTGATGGAAAAGTTGGATAATATTTTCATCCGATCTGTATAATTGGTTGTTATACTGAAGGCAAGAAATTCTGGGAGTTCTAGGTGCATTAAGGATTAGGCTCGCTAATGATTTAGAGGGGGTTTGTATATATTCTGAGTATTTAGCTATACATCTATATTCCCATATAGAAAGATTGGATTGGTGAAATTCAGACAGCTCTTTTTGTTTTGCAATTAATTCCTTTTCTGTGTTTTCAGAGTAATTATCAATTAGTTTCTTGTCTAGATTGGTAATATCCTGTTGTAGTTCAGTTAACCTTTTGGTGCGTTTTTTCTTAAGAAAGCTCGCTTTCTTAATAAAAATTCCTCTGAGTACAGCTTTAGCTGCAGCCCATCTGATATCAAAAATAATACTTTCATCTTGTTGAGTACTAAATAAATCTTTTAACACTAGGTTAATCTCACTGCTTAGGGATTTGTCTTGTAGGAGATTTGGGTTCAAGGACCAAGTGGGAATTATATTAGCTGGGTTTTGTGTTAAGTTTATTTCTAGCGTTATCCTTGAATGGTCTGATAAGAAACGGGGTTCTGTTGAGAATTTGATTGTTCTAGTGTTGAAGTAGTCTGAGATTAGGAAGTAATCAATTCGGGACCATGATTTGTGACAGCTAGAGAAGTAGGTAAAGTAGTTATATTTATAATCAAACTTTTTAGTATTATAGGCAATTGGGTCTGTTAGTTCGAAATCTTCAATCAGGTCAAGTAGGGCCTTGCAAGGTAGTGAGTTTCTTGGACCAAGTCTGCCCAATCTATCTACTTGAGGGTTAATAGCCATATTCCAATCACCTCCAATTATTAGTAGGTGTTTTGGGAATTTAAGTAGTAAATTATATATCACCATAATAAAATCTGATTGTTCAGAACATGGACCATAAACATTAAGAAATAATATCGGGTTGTCTATTGCCTGGAGACATGCAGTGAAATAACACCATCTGCCATCTTGGTCATTACCCTTCGAGATGATCTGTGCTTGAAAGGACTTCTTAATAATAATCGCGACTCCCTTAGAATTATTGGTCGAGCCCGAGCAAATAATATCCCTAATCCATGGCTTTTTAGTTTCAGGAGTCCAATCCGTGCTTAGTAGGTGAGTCTCTTGTAGAAAGCATATCTCACATTTAACTTTTAGAAACAGGTGCATAATTAGTTTTTTTTTCCCTATGTTATTAAGACCCCTGACATTCCAGGAGGACACTGTCATAGTGTTCATCATATTAAGTATACTAGGGTTAGGTATTCTAGGTAGAAATAAGGAGAGACAATTCTGTACATATATTTATATATACATTCATGTAGTTTTGCACAGATGGGGAATAATAAAGAAATGGCGTCTATACTTATATCCCATAAGGTTTGGTCAGAGATCCGTAGAGCAGTGGCACTAACATCTCTCAATATTCTATCCATGCCTACCCATACCCCTATATCTATTGAGAAGATGTATATGTGAAAACTTGTATTTAGACATGAACAATAAAAAACTTTTTTAACTATATTAACTATTATATATACAACAGAGTAAAAGTAATATTTACACAAATTATACAAGGTCGTACCAGGTCCAATCCTAGACATCCAGACCCTACATAGCGTCCTGTCAGCATCGGACAAGTCTTATGACATAGCTACAGTTAGAAGGCTTATATTTGCAGAGTAAAGGAATAAAAAGTAAAATTAGTACTTTCCAGTAAAATGCTAACAAAGGTATTACTACTTAGTACAAAGTTGCAGTAGTTGTATTTTAATTATATGCGATTAGTCAAAACATTAGGTATACTATGTTCTTGTTCAGAAATGAGCAATACTGTGCTTGGAATTGATATTCCATACCCGTATCTCTTCATCGGGGATCTCATTCATCAATAAGAATCCATAAGAATGGCCAAGCAGCACGTAGTGCCATTCATCTATTAGGTTCTTGATAGGTTAACTCTTTTAAGAAGTAAGCATATAATGAGCGTATCTGTGTAGCGATTCCTTGTCTAATGGTTTCCGTAAAGGGGAAGGCGAATGCCCTGCTATAATCTGGTCTAGGCTCGCAGATCAGTCCAGTGCAAGTATGTAAGACCAGCGGAAACGCGAGTCTCTTCCTGTACGCACGTCAATTAGTGCTACCTGTGTGTCAGTTTCAAAAGGCCTGTTTTCGGCTGCTAGCCCTGTATATATGGTTCCTAAGAGTTAAGTCAGCGTACAGTATAAAAAGAATTTCTTTTCATCCTACGTTTTCCAACTTGCAAGGTTCGTATTACTTATTGTAGACTAGCAAGGGCTTGATTTGCCAATATAAATTGCTTGTTTAGCAATGTTTAGCTATTTGGAGGGGTCTGCTCCAAAATATTTGAGAAACACTGCTCTAGCTTCGTTTGGTGATGAGATCGATAGCTTAAGGTCTTGGTGTGTAAAGGACAGTGTTGAGGGAAACTTCATTTGGAATTTAATTTTTTTTTGTATCAGATCAGCGCAGTACGGGGCAAGTTTGCGTCGCATCTCTCGGATTTCAAATGGAAGATCCTGTGTGATTATTAAGTGCTGGTTATTCCATGTAAATCTCTTGTTTTTCTTAAAGGTTGACAAGATAAGTTGTACATCTTGAAAATGAAGCATTTTGATGTAGACTGGTCTTGGAGTGGAGGCAGCTTGCTGGGTCCGAAGCGCTCTGTGGGCTCTCTCTATACTAAAATTATGTACTGAGTCAGTCTCTTTACATAAGCCCTTAAATATTTGTGTTGCTACCTCCGTAAGCTGGTTATGCTCGTATTTCTCATTTAAGCCCCTGATTATCAGGTTATTTCGTCTGCTACGTGCCTCCAGATCCACTAGTTTGGATTGTATGGATTTAATAGCTTTATCTTTTTCTTGGAGGGATTCTGTCATATGTTTTATTTCTAATTCATTTGTTTTGGATCTGTCTTCAACCAGCTCAAGTCTGTCTAGAATTTTATGTAGTGAGGTATTAACTGTGGTAACTTTTGATGTCAGATCTTCGATTGCTGCTTGTAGAGGAGTGAGCGCTTTTTTTAGTTCGTCCATCACCGATGCGCTTTCTGGGTTCTGCCTAGCCGGCTCTTTAGAGTGCTCCGATAGCTGTTTGGATGATCTCAGTCTTTTACTCTCTTTTTCTGGGGAGGTATTGATGGCTGAGAATTTTGATTTAGTTGTTTGAGTGTCCATATTTTCCGAATCTCTTAGTACTTTACTCATTTTGCGGAGGTTACCGGAGCTGTCAGTTAGGGTGGTACTGAAGTTAGGGCCTCTAATAGCCGCGTGCTAGATCAGAGGCGCAAACAAAGGTATGTTTATGGCTCTCCTAGTCAATTCCGATGTTAATGAAGTCTCTGGTCGCCTTTTTTGTAACTGGTTATTTATGGAATTAGCACATAGTACGATCTCAGTTCGTTCCGGTAAGGTTTAAAAAGCCAAAGTCAAGGGTAAATGCCGGAGCTGCAGGACAGGGTACCTCTTAGATGCCCACCATCTTGGATCTCTCAAAAATTCACAACTGCTTTTATCCCTCAAAATATACAAAAAAAGATAATTTCTGTAGAAAATCACTCATTCTAGGGTTAAAATCATTCCAGCATGACAGATTTATTTTATTTATGTATTGGCAGCTTTTATTTTATTCTGAAGAGAGCAAAAGCTATACATGTCTTCAGCTGAACTGTAAAAAATAGATAACTAACTAAATAAGTAAAAATCTGTCAATTTCCAGAAAAAATTCTGGCCTAAGTTCCATCTTAATTTCAAATTAGTCTCTGCCTCTCTAACGCTTTAAGATATTGTCATGACATTTTCCAGACAAGACCCCTTGATAATCCAAGTTTGATTTTGTTTTTCACAGCTCCAACAGCTTTTTAAAAAAAGGAGAAAAGAACATCTGAAATATAGGCATGCTTCTTAAGATGTAGCAAAATAAACAAATTTTACATAACATAAAAAATTACAAAAACACTTTTCTTCGGGGGAAAAAAAGTATTTCCAGTTCTAGTTTCATAAGAACATACCAATAAATGACTCTGGCACATACTGTCAGCTTAAAAACATGCACAACTTATGTATTTATTGTGTGTGTGTGTGTGTGTGTGTGTGTGTGTGTGTGTGTGTGTGTGTGTGTGTGTGTGTGTGTGTGTGTGAGATAAATGGCAAAATCAGAGCATCAAAATTGCTACATAGGAGTACTAGGAGTACTGGTGGCAAGTAACAACAGAGGACTGCACAAACTATTATGCAACATTTCTCAGAATAGTATATCATAACCCTCAGATATAAAATGCACTTACTTAGCAGGTCAGTTGTTCTATAAAAACGCATGCACAACAATTTTAATGCACATGATCCTAAACTGTGAATAGGTAAGGGGGATAATTCCAGTAAAAAATAATTTCTCCAATTAGGAGTAATAAAAAGGGTTTTTATTAATGTATTTATTAATTTTTTTTATTTGTCTTTGTTTACTGGGAAAGCTCAATTGGGTAATACCCATTTTCAGAGGAGGCCCAGGGAGAAAAGCTCCATTTGCTTACATTACATTATACTAACTTCCAGTCAAACACAAAATAGTTCCATTTTTATTTACATGTATACACAAACAGTAATTGCATTTATACATTCTAATATTTTACAGAGGTGGAAGTTACTAAAGAAAAAGCACAAGTGCAACTTAAGTGGACTGGATTTTTACCTGTGTTATAATGACAGCTCAGTAAGGAAGTACTATAGACCATTACATACTGAGCAGAAAGTTCACCAGAGAAAATATAAATAAAAAGAATATAATGCAACATGTCAGACTAGCAGTACAGACACATGAACTAAAGACACGGAATCTTGTCTTTGAAAAGCTATGTCTGTCATACTTTCAGATTTCATCACAAAACTTTCAGATAATAGCAGCAGAGCATTCAGCTACAAAACACACTGAAGACTCAAATACGTACCTTGCAGCATACATCTAAAAGGATTGCACTCTGCTCATAGTATGCTACAACTGAAAAAAATATTTTTCTAATGAATATCCAATACTTTTTGCTAAGTTCCCATTAAGTCAAAAGTAACATATATTCTGGAGAACAGATTTAATTGTCCTATTGTTTGTGCAAAGGTCAATAGATCCATAGACTGCAACAACATCCTTCTGGAATGTTGTATTTACTAGATGTATATAAAACAGGCATTACTCAGATCACCAAAGGCTGTACACAATAAAAAATATCAAGGACTCCTAATAAGATACAAGTGTACAAAACATACACATGCATTCATAGTGACCCAATTAAATGTACTACTTCTATGATGGCACATTATATTTGACTGTGAAAGAGTTACATAAATGTAATAATGGCCATGCTGCCACTCCCCAGGTGATTCTTTAATTGCTATTTGATTTCATACATCTGTCACCCAAATATATGTACATTGTCTTTACTCCTAATGTCTAAAACAGAAGAAAAAAAGCAAAAACATAACATCCACTGTCATATATTTTCACTAGCTGCTGTATGGCACCAATCCTCCATGACCACTCTCAAAAAAATGAAATTAAAAAATAAATACAGGTGGATTGTGCTGTGAGCAGTGTGTATAGTTCCCACTGTGCACAGATATATCTCGCTTTCTAAGAGAAATAAAAATCACAGAAATAAATTTCAACGTACAACTTTCAGACACTATGCTCTGTCCTGTCCCCCACCAAGATACAGCAGTGATCACTTTAATGTGAGTAATCAGCATCAGCAGATTTACTATCACTGTCTTGAGCCCACAATCTTGAAACTCAATTCTGAGGCCATAAAATGTAAAGACCAAAATGCTGAAGAGCACAATGCCTAAAATATTGAATCCTTCTGTCAGTGTGTGAGCCCAGGAACAAGTGTTATCATGGCTCTTGCAAGGGGACAAGTCCAGGAGTTTGATATTGTGGTCTTCAGTGTTTTGATTTCTCAATAGTATGGTCTAAGGCTTATGAGTTTAAGTACTGCAGGCTTCATAATGGTGACAGCAAACTCTCAAACTTCCATCCCTACAATGCGGGGTGCTACTTTTCACATAGCATTTAACAAATGACTGAAATGTATAACACAACAACACTTATAACTTCAACTGGGTAGGCCACAGCACTGTTAATAACATTTTCATTATTTAAAATACTTTCTGAAGAGGTAATAGGATTCAGTATTATTTGTTCTGGCATTTATTATCAAAATAAAAAAAAAGTGTCATAATAGCAACTGTATGACAAACCTCTCCAGTGTAGAACACGGAAATGCAAACTTTTAGAAAGCTGAATGTTCCTTGTAATGAAGTACTATTGAAGATTGTGTTTCCTCTCTTTCCCCTACCAAATAGCCACAGAAATGCATGCTGCTGCATGGGGCTTGAACCCTACCTCTCAACTGTCCATGATTTTGCAGAATATCTCTGATTTTGCCTCATATATTTTTTATTTCCATACTTCTTATTGTTCAGGAAAAGCATATTGAAAAACAGACGTTCTAATAACGCCACCTCTCCATTGTATACTTATTCAGAATTTGTATTTCAAATAGGTGCTCAGATTTTTGACTGGCAATACTTACTTTTTAAGAGCTTTTGTGTAGTCTTGGTCGGTCAGGGCATGTTAAAAGGATTGTAGATAAGCAGAAAAGTAAGACAACGTGTAAAACAGAAGAAAATGATAGTTAGGATGACCAAAAATGTCTAATAAGGAGGAAAACAGAGAAGGTGCTTTGGGAGCAGCAGGAGGAATGGGTGATAGCAGGGGGCATCATAAATTCAATAAAATGAAAGAAAACCACCCAATAGAGCAAACGCAGTTAACTAATACAAAAAATAATAAAATACCACCAACAAGGATGCGGCCATACTAAAAACAGACAAACTTTATTGTAATTGACTAAGCACTATTGAACAATTGTTTACTATTCGCGGGAGAGCTCTTCCATCAGATATCAGGTGTAGCCATAGGAGCCAAGTATGCACCAATATACGCTAACTTGGTGTTGGCTCAGTGGGAGCAAAAATTGGTGTTTCAATCTACTTTTTTCAATAAAACTGTAATTTGGCTAAGATTTTTGGATGACATACTCATCCTTTGGAAAGGTACAGAAAATGAGTGGGTGGAATTTGTTGATTACTTGAATTCAACAACAGCATTTTTAAAGTTTACTTACAAGATAGGTACAGATAGTATAGAATTTTTGGATATATTACTGAGGTGGGATGGAACCAACAAGAAATTAATTTCAAGAATACACAGAAAAGAAACATACTCTAACTCATTCTTTCACTTGAACAGTTGTCATCCTATGCATCAAAAGAAAAGCATAGTGAAAGGTCAAATGGTGAGGATATCGAGATTGACAAGTAATGATAGTGACTTTAAGAACAAGATGTGCACTTTAATAGGTATGTTTAAAGATAGGGTTACCCCACTAAACTTTTGATTAGAACAAGGAATTATATTCAACAGAAAAGAAGTGATAGGTTCATTCCTATTCTATCCATCAATCATGGAAGTACACTTGAAACAAGGACAGGGACTTCAACTGGTTGGTACTTCCTTATAATACTGAAGCCTTAAAGATTAAAACCATTATTAACAACACATGGGACTTAGTTTTTGGCCCAGAATTTAAAAACATTTTGGGGACTACACCAAGAATTACTTTCACTAGGGATGAAAATCTTAAAAATTTACTAGAAAAACACAAAAGTAATCGAGAGTTGATTTTTAAAATGTCTAAATGTAACATGTAGAGCTTAGTTATCGTACAATTCTGTGCCCTGGAAACTGCAATTGTAATACCAAGATGGTAGCATACATGGCTACCTGCATGCCGTGGTCAGCTTCCTACATGGGTAAAGCCACTAGAAAACTGAAGGAAAGGATTCTAGAGCATGCCAGGGTCATTAAAAACAAAAAGAAAGAAAGTACATTATTTGTTCACTCTGAGAAATGTATTAGTTTTAACAAGTTTCTGTTTTTCACCATTGATAGGGTGACTGACTATGGTAGAGGTAGGAATTTGAAATTACATTTGAAGAAACTTGAAATGGAATGGCAATACAGGACGAATGCCAAAGTGTAGCCGGGCATTAATGAGAATGTCTCATTAAGTTCTGTTTTAAAAATAAGAGCTAGGCAGATCTCATTTTAGTATACACATTATTTATTATTTCTTGCTGCTTTTTTAAAACAGTTATGAGTTTTAACATTAATTTTTAACAAGGAAAATTAATATTATAAACTAACAACATTTATTAAAATATGGAATACATTTTTAGTAGGTTTTATGGATTTTTTATAATGTTTTATCAGTATGCAAGAACTGATATATGACTGTTTAATGAATTATACATGTGACATTATTTCCTGTATTTAACAGGACAGCTGATTTATTATTGTACTCTGAAGTAGCCCTGAGGTAGCAGGGTGAAACTGCTAAGTCAATTACAGTAAAGTGTGTCTGTTTTTAGTGTGGCCGCATCCTTGTTGGTGGAATTTTTATTATTTTTTGTATTAGGCATCATAAATTCACCTACTTCTGGCCCCAGTCATTATGGTTAGGTCCTAAAAGCAAACTTGATATTTTTTTTATTATTACTACATACATGTAGTTATTGGTGAATGTTGCATTGGCTTGTTTAATCCCCCTTTTACTTGCTGATTCTTTGTCTCTGTCTTTTTTTTTTTTTTTTTTTTGCAACATAGCTAGACTTCAGTCCTTACTGTCATTCACCTTATCATTTTCCAGCGGTGGAAGACCTATATCACCTTTGTTCCTCATCAACATGAGCAGTGAGACTAGGATGTCATACATCATGGGGAATGGGTGCAGGGCTCTAAGTCTATTTTAGTTCTCACTGTACATTCCTGCTACATGCCAAAGAGTGGCATGCAATGGGAATGCACCAGGTATCTGTCTTCCAGGTCTGCAAAAGGCAGCTTCTCAAAGGCCCTATCCCTCATAAGGCAAAGCAATGCTGGTAATCTCAAATCTACTCATGGTATTCCACACTGAGTTATCATTCAGGGAATGTGCTCCCAAACCCTCCTCTTCAGAGTGAGGTGAGGAAGTTTCACCCCATTCCTCCTGTGTCTTTCATGGCTAGATGCTCCAGTGTCCATGCTGGATAGACTGACCAAGGTAATCTTGGATAAAAGACAGTACATTACTGATGTAAGGCAGTGGGGCTGTGACATCTTGAAGTACATTCAAGTTTTTTTTAATTTAATGCTGTTTTTTTTTTTTCTTTTAACCCTGCCATTGCTTTCTGTGATATTTTTAAGCCATAACATTTTCTGAGTCTTTTTTTTTCAAGCTTCCTTACAAGTAACTGTGAGATATATATCTGTGAGTGGTTTACTGAGATTTATATGTTGAATTTTGTAATTATTTAGTGGCTTTTGGTGGTTCTTTGATATGCCTTCGTTGGAGAGTTGCTGGCTCTGAGATAGGGGCTGTGCCCATCTGCTTTTTATGTTTATTAATCTCAACAATGACTGCTGCAACATTTTTAGTATCAGTATTTTGAGAATCACTAATGTGACTTTCAGAATTTCAATAGTAACCCATTATTTGGTATATGTTTTGTTCCTTTTTCATCCATTTGTGTAAGTTGTCATTTTTTTCTCTTTGTACTTATTACTATAATGCAAAAACTGATGTTTCACTGTTTTGAGTTCTTTTCGTTGACTTATTTCACAGTTCTTTTTTGTCATGTATTGTGTAGATTTTCAAGTAGTGTATGTTGACTTAGTTTTTGTGTATACTTCATCTGTATAATTATTTATATCACAGCTATCTTGCCACCAAGAAAACATCATAAATGAGTCAGTGTTTCTCTATTTTATTCATTTTTACTCTTTTTTTATAATAAATGCAGACAACTCAACATTTTATAACCAAAAATAGCAACGTCATTATGACTACAAATGGCAGGCAAAGTTTAAGTAAGGTAAAATATGTATCTAATAATTAAAATTGTATACAAAAAGTGAATCCTTGAGAAAGTTTAAAAAGCCCCTCCAAAGACAGATGATATTTTAGTACTGCCTCAAGATGACCTCAGAATCAAACACTCAAATCATGGAACTTTGCTAATCTTTACCAAGTTTTCTGAAATTACCAAAGAAAAAATCCTCTTAGAAAATTGCCTTGTAATAACTACGGAAAGTCAAAGTGCAATACTCTGTCCTGATATGTCCTTATTGCACTAATATGCCTCCTATTTTATGCATTACTCAGCCTCTACCCAACTTTATATAGCTCTTTGCAATGGTAGCCTCAAAGCATGCCCTTGCTAGGTTTAGCTCTCTGCAATGATAAACATAGCAAGGACATCTTTTGAGGCTATCTCTTTGCAATGGTAGCCTCAAAGCATGCCCTTGCTAGGTTTAGCTCTTTATGCTAAGTCTCAAAATTTGTCTTTGCTAGGTTTAACTCTTTGCACTGATAGCCTAAAAAGATGTCCTTGCTAAGTTTATCTCTATGCAGTGATTGCCTTAAAGATGTCATTGATAATTTTTTTCAAACCAGAAAACCATCATATGGTATACACTATGCCTGCTAGTCATTCAAATTGAAACCTTTTTTCTGTGCTCTACCGTTTTATTTCCACATTGTCTCTTGTGATATCTAACTTTGTTCCATACTGCAATCACTGAAGTCACTTCGCATAGTAAATTATTAGGGGTGGCAGTGGATGATGAATCCTAAATTTGTCCTGCATATACAATAATGCATAAGAAAAACTTGTCAAAAACTAGGGTTGCTTTATACAAAAAAAACCTCTCCCCAGTACAACTAAAACTATACTTGCCACTATTAATCTCCTCCTCACACTTTTTTATTGTGCTCCCATCCATATCAACCTCCAAGTATCACAAAAATTTAAACTTGAACAATGTTATAACCAAAGTTACTAAATTTGCAGCACATATCCCTTTCAGAATCTACCACTGTATATCACTAAAAATCCTAAATTGGTTAGAACTACCAGTTAACTAATAAATACATAGTGTCTTACTACCTATAAAATTATTCAAAATCCATCTGCTTGTCCAGCACTAAATAACATTTTATACAACTATGTTTCTATTCGGTCATTACTATCCAATGACTAAAAATTCCTGTGTGTCCACAAACCTATCATATCTGCTGGGCATTGTCTTTACTTGTTCATAGGTTCATAGGTAGGTACTAGGCTATCGGCCCAAGGGCCTACGTAAGCCTAGCCAGCAAGGTACCATAGCTTACGTCACCCAAGAAAGTTATTTTCCTGTGCCACTGTCCAGCAGAGACACAGAAGTGACCCCAGGGTGTATTTCCTATTTCCCATCCACTCATCAAGATTTTTCTTGAAGAGTGCTAATGAAGAACTTTGCTTGACATAGATAGGTAGCTTGTTCCAGAGTATAGGAAGTCTCTGGGACAGGAATCTATCCCTCCAGCATGTCCTGTTTATTGTGGTGACAAAGTTTAGGTCCCTAGAGTGTGTAGCTTGGAAGGATTGGGATTTCCATGATACTAAGGCCTGGAAGTCCTTGTTATTCATCAGGTTAATAACCTCCCTCCCATCCTAAAAAATAACATTCTGAAAGACTTCCTACCCAAATGCTATCACTGTTCTTGCTCAAAACTGTGATAAACTATATCCCTAAATTTGGACAAATACCTATTCATACCTTATATCTCCTTAGTATCACTTCTTAACTCGCATCCTTACTTCTATCAATTTCTCTGCCTTGCCTTTCTTTTCAAATATACCATAAGCCTTCTTTTCTCTCACTTTGCATTGCAGTTCCTGTTTGTATTATACTAACTTACCTTTATTTTCTCTATAAAGTGCATAAAATCATTGTCATTTAACTTGCATCTATTCTTAACCAATGATTTCATATTATTTCTAATTTGGCATAATTATTTAAAATGTAGTTGTCTGATATTATTTTTAAAGACTGTAAAATGTATTGCTCTTAAAATGTTTTGTAATAATTCAGAGCTATTTTTCCCCAGACATCCACTGAAAATGGGCCCCTACCCAGTCAGACTTTCCTGGTAATAAAATGCCAATAGATACATAAATAAAATAAATAATAAAGATAACAGAGTGCATCTTAGAAAAATAAGCTGATAAGTTCTAATAGTAACATCAGATGAGGTTACTCAGGTACAGAATGCTCACAAATGTTTTATGTTCTGGAGTATGTACTTAATTTCTGATCTGCTGAAATGGAGTTAACAGGTTTGTTTTTTTCCTTGGGTTAAGCTAACCTTCCACAAACTGCATTATTATGATAATCATGCAGTAGTGATTACTTTATAATCAGAAACTTAAAACCTGATTTGATATATTATTCAGCATAGCTCATATCTCTGATAAATCAACATTTGCATACAGAAGCAAGTTCAAAACTTTGCTAAAATACATAACTTTGTGGGTACCGAAACTGAAAAAATCCTGGGTCACTAAAATAAATCAATTGTGTCACATGATTACATTCCATATAGGTTTCTAGAAATTTTTGTGTGGTCTGCTAGCAATACATTCTTGTCTGCACCCCCCAAGCTGTTGTGCCCACCTTTTTTGCAGGGTTCCTACAAAAGTACATTTACACCAGCCAAAAAAATTATTTGATATGTAATTATTCCTTGAAATGAAACTTCTCAGCCCAGACAATGATCACATATACAAAATGCATATTTCATGTTTATTTGTCTATTCATAACAGCCTTCTCTGGAACTACTAAATGGTGATTTCATAACTGCTTTTCTGTGCCAGCATCAAATGCATAGAGCTTTCTTGCCATCAACACAAAAAAATTAAGGAGCTAAAGTGGTATCTACTGCTTTTAAATGATGTACAATGCAATTGCCATAATGTACAAGGCTGCATGCAAGTGCAACATGTATCACTAAGCTCATCAGTGAGAAAGAAGTCCTTACCTAGCATTATTTTTAAAAAGGGAAGGCACTGGATAGTTGCAAAGAAAATGCAAGTTGTTATGACTAATAATACTTACCACCATTAACCACATGCAAACATGTTTTATTGCTAAAATATTTTCCATAGCTTATCTTGTACTGTTGCTCATGTTCAGAGGTGAATACTAGGCTGTCTTGAAGGGCTATTTTAAGCCTAGCCAATATCCTGAGGTTAGAATCAAACTCTGTACTTTGTTTCTATGAGATGAAGACTTTAACCTTTAAGGCAAATCCACCCAAAGAATGACCAAGGGTTTATAGGTAAAGTCTACAGACTATTACAAGGCTAACCAATAAATACTGATCAGAATCAAACCCTCTATTTTTAGCTGTGAGGTAAAGAACTTAAACATTAACCAAACCCACATCCCATGGTTTGGTCCATCCTTGTCTCTACTGTTGCCATGGCCAGAACAAAGCTTGCCTTCATAACTATGTCTGTGACTATAAGTTAACTCCATTGGCAGCAGGTATGCTAGGTTCTACCATTATCTTGGATAGAATGTAACAAAAAATGTTACAAATTAACCTAGAACAGCTTATAGGATGTCCATATAACCTGCTGCCTTACCTGGCTTTGTTTTACCCCACAGACTGTTATCCTGAAGACCTGTTCCAGGCTTTTTTGTCAGTAAGGAGATGACATTCCTTAAAATTATATTTATTGCCTCGCATGTTAAGCTTGTTTCTGAAATGAAATTCAGTTGTCTTGGCATTTTTTTTAAATATGCTCTTCAGGATGGCTTTTATTTTTCTACTTCCTTGTTTTTAACACTTTTGACATTGTTTTAACATAAGTAAACACTTAAATCAACAGATAAATATATCTCTATCTTAACAAAATACCATTAAGACAATGCCCCTGTTTTTCATTTTGCAGTTTCCTCTACTATTACCTAATGTTTCATGTGATTTTGTATTCCTGCATTGACTGTTGAGATCCCATTATTGTCTGAAATGGTTCCCTTATTTGGATAAAGAAAAGACAATTAAATTGTTTTTCATAGTCAGCTACTAAGACACAATCATACAACTCTATTACAGCTCAGCGGTTTTAATATAGACCAGCAATGAGTAGCAGCTCTCCAGATTCACCACTAGATGGCAGGATTATCCACACAACATGAAATACCACTTCCAGTCAACTTCTGCCTCAGAATAAAGAAGATTCATGCATTGCAAATGAAGTTAAGTATTATATTTTGCAAATATGCATTATATTTCAATAGTCAACATTCTCTAGGCTACACATTTCCTACAGTTTACTTTTGGATTAACAAGGAAGACTGACAGATTGCAACTCAAATCATTTCACTTCTCTCCTATGCAATTCAAGCAGATACCTGAGCCTTTCCAGTGGGTTAAAGCTGTTAAGAAACCTGGCGTGCAGTACTTCATGCTCACTTTAACATATGTTCTTTATATACATTTTTTAAATAACACTTCAGTGAGTGCTTTGAAAATGCCCTTCAGTTTTGCTGTCTGAATAAATGTCATCTGTATTCATGCTATACAGAACTGCAAATGGTACTGCCGCGAATGAGTGACTTCTAAAGTAATGGTGAATAGTAACTGATCTACACAAGACTGGAGCTGGTAATTTACTACTTCCTATATTTACTAAAAGCAAAATGTTTACATGGCAAGACATTCTGCCAATATTATCACCAAACTCAAAAAAAGAACAGGCTGTCCTGCTACTGGAGTAATATTGATTGCCTTAATGAAAGGCACCCCCCCCCCCCCCAGAAATAAGTTTACGCAAGTGTGTGTGTGTATGCAGATGCATGTATAAATATGCACAAAATTACAGGAAGGGTGGGGAAGATATCTCACAACTATCCAGATTTTCACCTCAAATTTTGTAGTTTTCTGTTAAGTCGTTGAGGAAATAAAGGCAGTAAATAATAGCATACATTTCATTTTCACATTTAATTTCCTTCAGAAAAGGCAAGTCAATAAAAAAATTAATCTTTTTACGTTTATAAGAGCAATATTTAAAATTTGTCCTATTTGTGGGCCATCGTTTCCCCATTATTTTTGGCTTTGTCTAGATTTCTTGTGCTAAGAGGTTCAGAAGTATGGTGGGGCAAAACGGGTGCCCGCCATCCCAGACACAGGCTGGTAGAGGGCACCCTTCTCTATACACAGGCTGTTTGGGTGCATGACCATCATTGTGAAAGAGGTGCCAAACAGTCCCTGCAAGCAATCTTTGTAGTCATTTAAGCAGCTGCAAATGCATATACACACAAGCATACACATGCACCCCCACATACAAATGTGTGTATGTGTGTGTGTGTGTGTGTGTGTGTGTGTGTGTGTGTGTGTGTGTGTGTGTGTGTGTGTGTATATATATATATATATGTGTGTGTGTGTGTGTGTGTGTGTGTGTGTGTATATATACACACACACACACACACACACACACACACACATACACACACACGCCTACACATATACACCCAAACTGGCAGTAGATTTACTATTTGCTAGGTGTCATTGGTATATCCTTACTTAAGTTGCTGATTTTTAACCAAGAGATATGATGAAGGAACTGCACGTTACTTACACACACACACACACACACACACACACACACACACACACACACACACGTTCATTAAACTCTGCAGCTTTAGCTGCACAAAGGTATACCTGCAACCCTAGTCAGCTTCTCTTCTAAATTTAGTTCTGCTATCTTCTTTGTTGCAATAATCTGGATACTTATTCAACATACTAATATGTGATCATAATTCTGACTCCCATTTCTGTTTCAGGACTTCTCAGTCATCTAACACAGTGAAGTAAATTAAAATAGTCTATGCAGTAAGTATGGAAAAGACATTCCCCAGGATTCACGAAGCCTCCGTGTAAGAGTTATAACTCTTACACGGAGGCTGCAGTTAAACGGAGTGATGTCAGCATGCTCTGCATATTCATGAGAGCATGCTGAATCACACCCAAGTCTAACACGGTCCGTGTAAGACATTTGGGGGCGTGTCCGTAGGCTGAGCCCTGCAAGTGGACATGCCCCCATAAGTGTAAAGGTGTCTAAAGTAGACACTCACAACAGAGTCCACGCAAATGTGAATAAACACAACACAACACATGCCCCTACAGACTATTAAACATAAAAGAAATATAAATGAACATGTCATATTTTTTTTAAACTGTAACAATGTTTAACCGTGAATGCGCTCGTTTGCGCGGGCGTGCCCGTAGCGCAGCTACAGGTAGCAGTCAATGGGAAAGCATATAAGAACTAAATATGCAAACTAAGCCAGGAAGCAATAGCGTAGCGGTAGAGATGCCGGCTGCAGAGCAGGCATTCATGGTTCGAGCCCCCACAACACCAATTTTTTTTTTGGCAAAATAAGCAGGAAAAAAGTCCCTGACACATATGGACACATATGTACACAGAAAACCAGAATATATGTAAAATGCAATGAAATAGCCTATCTATATTAAATAAATGTGAGCTAAGAAATGAATAGAAATTGCCAGATGTGCCTATAGCTGAGCTACAATTCAACAGAGTGAGTGTATGTGCCCGTAGATAAGCATTGGTCCAACTGGTGCAAACTGAGTGCCCGTAGCTGAGCAGTGGTTTACCATGCTAAATATATGTGCCCCTAACTGAGCTGAGCGGAATATGCGTGCCGATAGCCAAATGAGGCTTAAACAAGCGTACCCCATTTGCGCAGAGCTGCACACCACGCAAACAAGCTAACCGACGGGCAACGGTGAGCAAGCCGTATCCAAAATGCCTTTACACAGACACACCCCTCAACATGTCTAGACAGTCATGAAAAATAAAAAGCAGTGGCCAGGTTCGAACCCAGGATACTATACACCATCGTCAAGGTACAGAACCACTAAGCCATGACAGCAGTACCTAGAAATGCAATAATAGCTCATATATAGGAATGAATACAAACTACAGCATGACAATGCAGGTTTACTGAAGTTGATACAATTCCAAAATGGCCAATCACAGATATGTGCGGGAAAAACGGACTATATAAGCCCCATAGGCGGGAATACACAGCATAAACGATTGTAGAACAGACCTGCAGGCAGAATGTCAGGTGTAGGAGAGGGTAGTCGCTTTCGAGCATAGAGGTGGGGTGCTGAGGAGTCCAGGTACATGGCCTGGCTCCTAGTCCACAACCATGAGGCCCAACTCATGCAGGGCCAGGTCCTCTGGGGAGCGTACAGAGCTGAGGCGTGGGACCAGTTGGCTCATGAACTCACCAGTGCCACAGGAATTCCAAGGACAGGTGAGCAGGTCCGTCACCACCATGCGGACCTGAAGAGACGCAAGCAGGACCAACTGAACCTTTGGATCCAGGAGGCCCGGCAATCACCCAATGCCCCACCACTGAGTAAGTAACAATTAATTATGTATGTAGAAAGTTAAACTACCTGAAATTATGGAGATGTGTATTCCAATATTACTTCATTTATATTACAGCTGCAGGTGTCCGTTCTGCGAACCGCAGAGCCTATGCCGATAGGCTGGTGCGGTTGCGCCACCAGGCAGGTCAGTAATCCACTACCAGTAACTGTAAAGATTTATAAATGTATGACAGTCAGCAAAAGAGTGCAGTGTAGCCAGGAAGGAATAAAATCTGCAAGTAACAGTGTGAAAGTGTAAGCAAGTATTGCTTGATTACAACAGTTCCCAGCCTGAAAGTGTAAAGTAAACAAGAAACTGTCCAACATATATATTGAAATAAAAATGCCCTGCCTGTAAGAAAATAGTACACAACCTGCAGCAGCATGTAAAGTATAGCTGCAGAAGAGGATGAAATCACATGTGTGAAATATATCCCTGTGGAAATACCGAAACATGACAGAAGTGAGACTGCTGGAAAGAACTGTAATAACCACTGTTAAAACATGTCAATAAAGCCTAGAAGTACCAGTCTGAATAGTAACATGAAAGCAAGTGAGAGAGTGTGAGAAAGTGTCAGGAATACAGCAATACAGTAGTAATAACCCCTGAATAAACTATACTGCAGTCAGGACAGAATTAAATGCATGTGAGACTCAGAACCAAACAGCTAAATCTGTTCAAAGTGTTGCTGCATGTGGAATGTGTACCCCAAAATCTGGATATGTTGTTCCCAGTCTGAAATACACAGATAGGATGATTGTCTGCTAAAGCAAACATCCACACTTGTCTACAAGTAGATAAAGCAAACGTAACAGGATGATGTATCTGAACCAAGCTTGATATGAATGTGTATGAACAGCAATAAAATGTAGATTGATGTTGCAGTAACAGTCCCATCTGCAAGGTGAAGTAGTTAACATATAGGACACTGTAGTTAGAACAGTAGTGTGTATATAACTGTAGCTATTAGAAATGTACAGCATATGTATTTGTATTCGAAGGTGTTAATATTACTTTATTTACCCCACCCTCCAACCACCTATAACCCATTCCACGTGAAAATGGTATGTGCAATCACAATTACCACCCCTGGACGTCTGTCCTGTTGGGTCATATATATTTGCATGTCTGTTGATGCATCTGCCCTGTTCATACATCCACACCTGATGGCCTGTTGCCATCAATCAACCCTGCATGTTGTTGGACTGTGTATTACTGTTCAAATTATGCATGTGTTATGCATGCTGTTCAATGGTGTGAATATCTGGGTGTTTGGTTAATGGGAATACTAATGCATGCTGTTACAACTAACTGTGAATGGTATTATATGTCACTAACCCAAACTGTCATGACATAATGCAAAACATAGAACGACAGGGAAGGCGGGTTCCAGCGGACCCACCTCTCCCACCTCAGCTGGCGAGTGCACCTGGCACTAGTGCCGAGTCCGGACCCTCCTCCGGTGGCCCTGTGCCACCTGCGGGTGGAAGCGCTGCAGGGGATGGGGCTCGCCCCCCATCTGCAAGTGAGGCCGGAGGAGATCCACCACTCACCCTCCGTAGTGTCCGGACTGTGGTGCGTAGGGAGATTTGGGACTCTGTCCTTGAGCCCCTACGCCAGCTCGAGGCACGGGTGGCGCAACTAATGGGCTTGCCCGTTGCCCCGCCTACACAGCCCCCAGCACTGCCCCATCCTGGGCAGTGAAGGGACAGTGGCAACTGCCTATAGGTGGGGATATCAGTTCCACTGTTGCCATCTGTGGGCTCATGGGCTCTGGATATCCAAACCTCCATCCCCGTCATTTGTGTAACCCCCCCACACGTGTCATACACCGTCCCTGTATGCGTCTTGTTTGTCTTGTCTGTTTACCTACCCAGCCTACCTCCCCATCTGAACCAACTTCCTTCACCTGACATACCACTCTCACCTGAAAAAAAAAAAAAAGGGCACTCTGTACCCACAAAAAAAATTACGCCCTATGCATAGCTGCCCATTTCGCACACATGTCTACTGGACATGGAACCTATCAATTCCAATTGGCTGTACAACAAGTATTATTGTTGTCCTGACACCTCTCTCAGGGGTGGAAGGTTTCAAATGTCACACCAAATTACATACATATGCACAGCTGTTGCTGCTGAAGAAATGGGCAGCTATGGGCCTTACCTACATCCCTCCTGCACATCCCAAGCTTGTTTCCCTACTGTCTTACCCTCTTTGTGACCCCTTTTTCACCACTTTCCTGTCTCCCCATTTTCTTTTCTTTCAAGGAAAATAGCGCGGGTGTGCGCAAGAGTAAGCACGTTTAAGTGGTTGTAATCAGGCGTGCGCTTGTGTGCGCGGAGCTAACTGCCAGTCCGCATGCGTGAGCTCCGCGCAAACCAGCGCAAAACCGGTTACAACTGCTTAAAAGTGCCTTAGGCACTTTGATTGACAGGTCCTGTACTCAGTTCAAAAGAAAAATAAAATCCCACTGTGAGTCCCGAACCCAGGACCTTGGCAACTATAGTCTGCATGACTTACCACTAAGCCATGACTCTCATATAGAAACACTGTGCTAAAGTAAATATATCATTTAACAGTAGGAATGACTGTAAAGGGAATATAGATGTGTAGTACACAAAGCATGACATTTAGAATCACAAACAAAACTGGTGGATTTCCATAATAGTAGTGTGTGAACAGAAACAGCCATGCTAGTTGGAAGCTAGTATGTAATAATGTCACCATAGCACCTTGCAAGACACACACATACTCACAGCAGGATAAGCACTGCCCATACCCCACAACCCCTTACAGGAACACATCCAGACCAAGTAATAAAATATGTGGAGCAAAGGCCCAAAACCAGGGACACATTACAAATAAAGTTACAACAAATGCAGACAGTTCAGAAAGTAACAGGGTCTACACCTTGTGGGATGTTTGGAAGGGTATGCAGTCCGGAACTTGAATGTTTGTCACCATATTCTGACCTGAGCCCAGACTGACGTGCCAGATAAAGGTGTGCATGAGATAATGACCAAATTATGAGGCAGAAATGTGGACAGCCTGCAAATATTTGTACACATGACGGGTCCAACACCACCATATTTGAATAGTTAAGAACCTAGACATAGCAACAGTGAATGTCTTACAGGGATGCCCCACAGACCCCATGTGAAATGTACAAACAGTAGGCAGAAAGGTGTAACACACGCAATGGTAACTATGGAGTCCGGAAAGTATTCACCACTCGCATGGCAGAAAAAGTGTAGTAATACATATGCTCAAGCTAACCCACAGTCACAACTGCAGCATACCAGACATGTTAATGGGTGTACCCCACTGATATGTACCATTCCATGAGGCACATAACTGATAAACCTGAAGGTCTCTGGTGCCTGCTTAGCAGCATACTCAAATACCCTAATAGATGTCAAGGCCCACACCATGGCCAGACCACACTGCATGCTGTAACACCCTAGCAGATATAGCAAGCATTCCAAGGTGTGAATGTACATGGAAAATAGGAAAGCTACGGTAGCACACTACAGTCAAGACACCTAGCAGGCATAGAAGTAGTGACTGTAAAGGGCAACTATTGAAGACTTAGCAACAGAGTGCAAGCAAATGTGAAAGGAAAGCACACACACACACACACATTAACAATAGTAGTAGTTGTAGTTGTCAGTGTACATACACAGTTAGTACAGGAAACTGGAGAAATGAATGGAGGAATGTTAATCCACAACACACCTGTAAATATGAGAGAGATACCAACCTTTACACTCACAGAACATTGTCCACAGCGTAACAGCATGGTTCCTGCCCTTAATATCTGAAAGGGCTACGCCTATCTCACACACCTTTTTATAGCACTGTTCTGAAATCACAGTGAGAACTGCAATCAGTACACAACTGGCTGCATGCAATTAGCAAATGCTGGCTAACAATTGGTGCAGAGGCCATCACATGGGCATATGCAGATACCTACAAAAGTATGCTGTACTCCATGTCCATGCATGCAATACTTTCATTGCACCCTGAGAAGGACGTGACAGACAGACAGAGAGAGAGAGAGAGAGAGAGAGAGACAGAGAGAGACAGAGAGAGACAGAGAAAACTGCATTTAAGCAGACAGACACGAATTGTTCAGCAACAGCTACCTGAAAGCTGACAACTGGGAAGTGGAGCAGCAGGACAGGGAACCAGACAGCAGCAGAAGCAGCTGCGACAAACACAGGTAATCTAAAGTAATACTATAAAGGTCTACGTACCGTGAACCCTCCATATGTGTCATTGGTCTGTATCCATATGTATATGGAGATGTGTAAAGGGCAGGAGACATACAGCAACTATCAGTGAAGACTGTACATACATTTGTATGTGAGAGCATGTATGTGCACATATCAATGTTGTTTGATTGTAGGTTGTAGTGCCATGTACAAATTAGGTTACACAGCTATGTGTGTTTAGCAGTATGTTAGTGTGTGTCTACAGTATGGTAGACAAATATGTTGATATACCTGTCTAACATATGGTTATGTATGTATGTCAACATATGTATGTGTATATATATATATATATGTAGATATATATATATATATATATATATATGATATGCATATATGTATACATACATAGAGAGAGAGATGTAGGAATACATAGACAGATGTCAATAGAATATTGTACCAACATATCTATGTAATGCACACATGCAGATATAGATATATGTAGATACATATACATAGACAGACTGATCTGACTACCTACAGGCATGATTGTATATGATGACCTGCAACACAGCCTGTCCCAACCCCTCTGTCACTCACACCCCCTCGGTGCCCCCCCCTACACATCTATGGCAATATATGTCCCCAATATATATGTGTATATGTATACAGACATATATATCTATATATATATATATATATATATATATATATATATATATATATATATGTATAGATATAGTATAGATATATCTCCATACATATAGATATATCTATATATATATATATATCTATATATATATATATATATAGAGAGAGAGAGAGAGATGTATATAAAGTCTGAGTGAGGCACATGTGTACAGATGTATTGCAATAGGTGCCTGGTGACAAAGGCATGGAGTGAACACCAGTGTCAAATACCGAGTATCATACCACATTCCAGATCACCCACACCAGTAACCACCAGATATGTGATTGGCCGCCCACCACTGCATGTGTCAGGGGTGAGCAGGGTCAGAAATGTGTTGAATAGTGGCCCCAATGATAGTCACAGTGGCACACTATCCCTGGAATACCTGCACATGGTATGTGTCCGCAGACATGGTGAGTCAGGTATGGACATGTAGGTCGGTGTACCCCCCACACCACATAATGGATGCCATGGTATGGACCTCACATTACAGCAACAGATATGGAGAAGGACACAGTGACATGTACAACACTGTGACAACGCACTCAAACACATTACCAATGCACAGTGACTGACAACACCACAGAGTAAACATATGCCACCCACATAGAGGTTACCACTCCCAGATGTACATGTACATATGGAGGTCACACCCATGACAGATGTCCAACAACCATAGTAACACCTCCCACCATCCACAACCTACATGTCTGCTGTGTGTCATCCATGCCACTGCAATAGTGTGCACATGTGGAGGTAAGAGTTCCTACTCACAGATAAGACACACCCTGCAATAAACCACACAGTGTTAAGAAGCGGGACTCCCCATGAGTACATGTCACACATACCCCTGCTGAATGTTAGTCAGATAGGTAATATGCCATATGATCACCCTGTGTAACTGTGTGACAGCAGCAGTTACCATCACACCACATGTGTCACAATGGTCAGGGTAGCAGAACAGTACGCTGCTGTAGACACAGGGGCAATAGCATATTGTATAGTATTGTATTGTAATGTAATGTATTGTGTTGTATTGTATTGGTATGGTGAGGTGCCTCCTTCATGGAGTGGAACCACTGCTGCTGTGCACCAGTGTACAGGTACATATCCTGTAGTCAGGCTAGTGTTACATAGCACTCCTATATGTGTGTTTAGCTCCTGTCAGAGGTTATGTAGCATGCAACTGGGGATACCATCAGGTCCCATCCATGTTGTGTATTCTGCTGTCCTGCGGGTGTCTCCCACCTGGACATCCGTGATGACGGGGAGGTTACAGTCAGCTGGGATAACTATGCCTCATTACAGGGGAGAGGGCGGGGTGACACCTGCACTGAACCTGTCCGCCGCAATGTTGCCGATATTTGTGGTGTCAGTGGAATATGTGTTGTGTACTACCCATGGGCATAGAGGATGGCTCCTGACCAGGTTGCTAACATAACTGAGGAAGGCCTCCTGGTCATCTGTAGTGTCACTCTTGAATTCCCTCTCAACGTTGCCCATGTAGTCAGTATGATGGGGAATAGATCCTTACCAGTGCTGCTCAGACATGCCCTCCCTTCAGTGAGTGATGATCTATCTTGCAGTGGCTTCCATCTTCTGTAATACAATCTGTCTATGGCTGGGGTCCACCAGACAGGATGCTGCCCCTTTGTGGAGAGTGTCTTGGTCAGATATGGGATTGCATGATCCATGCATTCCTGGAGATGTCTGTAGACAGCAATTGTGTAGGGGTCACCATTGTGGGTTGTATCTGCCACTGGCCCAGTGGGCTGTAAGGGTACCATATCACTGTTACAAAGTGTAAAGTTTGTATCTGTAATGTTATGCACTATAGTCATCTGTGCTGGTGGTGGAGGTGGGATATGTACATCCAGGGCAATCAGTGTGTGGTCAGCCCACAGTAGTTGCCGATGTAGGCCATACAGTACCTAGATACAAACCCCCAGAGTGAGGAGGTGCTTCTGGCCTGACTCGGTGTTCTGACTGCTGGTGTTTGGTAGTATGTCGTATGGCGTCTGCCAGGTACTGTTGCACAGTTGCTGGCCGAGCACTGATACCTGGCCATCTACATGTGTATCCACCAATAGACAGACAGATGCTACATATGTGAGATATGTTGTATCATAACAGTCGAGTAGCATGTTTAGTATGTGTGCCAAGGTCTGCTGACATATATTGCTGATACCAGGTTATTTTCTTTCACAGGTACATGGACCACCCGCGGAACCCCACCTACTCCACAGCTGAGGATGTAGAGATACACCAGAGCCTGGTGCGGGACTATGCAATACTCTTTTCCCGCACCAGCCAGAATCAGCAGGAGAGGGCTGCACTGTGGCAGGACCTTGTCCGTCGGGTAAATGATATAGGCATGCATAATAGGACATATGAGCAGGTACGACATCACTGCAGTGATTTAATCAGACATGTCCGTCAGCGTGTGTCAGATATCCACAGGCAACAGGTCGCCACAGGTGGTGGGGTGGCTACACATCCCCCACTCACCAGACTGGAGGGACTACTCCTGAGTGTAGTGGCTCCAGTCCACCAGCAACAACAACAGCAGCAGACATGCATCATGATGGAGGCTGGGGCCACACAGCAGAAAGACGGTGAACGAGCAGGTAATATGTCATATGTATAGTTGACTGTTGTGTACACTGGTAGTTAATGCATGTGTGAGGTGTGTCCTTGGTTTGTAGCTGTCACCATAGTAATTAATGTGCAAGTGTGATATCCTCAATATTAGCTGCCGACCTGTGAAAGGCGACTGTTGTACTCCTGACCTGTATCATACACAGTAACAATGGCACAGTTGTGCCCACTGACATTAGTTTCTTCATGTCTGCAGGACCCTCTGGTATAACTGCAATGCAGCCTATCCATGCTGGTGAGTGTGTATTAACAATTCCTGTAATAGTGTTGATAGTAATAGTACTATTTGGCTCACGTAGTAGTGTTCTTTGTATGCATGTAGGTGTGTCTGTGTCTGTGTGTTGTTATCACGCATACTGAGTACTGTACAATTGTGTGAAACTGTGTGCATGTGTGCATGTGTGCATGTGTGCATGTGTGCACGTGTGCATGTGTGCACCTGTGCATGTGTGCATGTGTGCATGTGTGCATGTGTGCATGTGTGCACCTGTGCATGTGTGCATGTGTGCATGTGTGCACCTGTGCATGTGTGCATGTGTGCATGTGTGCATGTGTGCATGTGTGCACCTGTGCATGTGTGCATGTTTGCATGTGTGCATGTGTGCACCTGTGCATGTGTGCATGTGTGCATGTGTGCACGTGTGCATGTGCATGTATGCATGTGCACATGTGTGCATGTGCATGTGTGCATGTGCGCATGTGTGCATGTGTGCACGAGTGCACGTGTGCATGTGCGCATGTGTGCATGTGCATGTGAATGTGTGCATGTGTGCATGTGCGCATGTGTGCACGAGTGCATGTGTGCATGTGTGCATGTGTGCATGTGCATGTGTGCACCTGTGCACATGTGTGCATGTGTGCATGTGTGCATGTGTGCACCTGTGCATGTGTGCATGTGTGCATGTGTGCATGTGTGCACCTGTGCATGTGTGCACATGTGCATGTGTGCATGTGTGCATGTGAACATGTGCGCATGTGTGCATGTGTGCATTTGTGCACGTGCGCATGTGTGCATGTGTGCATGTGTGCACCTGTGCATGTGTGCACATGTGCATCTGTGCATGTGTGCATGTGTGCACGTGCATGTGCATGTGTGCATGTGTGCATGTGTGCATGTGTGCACCTGTGCATGTGTGCATCGCTGGTAATGTGTAGACATTGTAAACTGTGTTTCCTGTTCCCTTCCCACAGGTTCTGTTGCTGCTCTGGTGTCATGTAGCAGGGAACCTGAGTCAGGTGCCGTGGGTACTGATAATGATGACATTGGTGTAATGGCACAGGAAGGTATGCCAGGGTCCGCCATCGGTCAGCCAATTGACAGTACACAGCTGTCGACCCCATCAATGCGCACAGTTATCCTGCCAATACACCCCTTGTCACCACTGTCCCTAGGTGATGGACAGCATACAGTGGGCATTGACCAGGGTAATGTGGTATCTGTGGCACATGCTTCCCCACACAGCAGCCATGGGCATGGCCCAGAGATGGTACCACACAGACAGATGTCCAGGGGTTCTCGTGTGAGCATCCATGGGCGTACTGCCCCTGTCAGACGTGCCCACAGAGGTCTTACAACCTCGGCTATGTTTCGGACTGTCATGCAGGCACAGTCACGTATGGAACGGTACACCAGACAGGGTCTGAGGGAGCTGGCAGCATGTCGCACAGCCATGACTGACAGTATGCATGACATTGCGGCTGCCAACCGTGATTTCACCGATGTCGTAGACAGACGTTGTGGGGACATATTAGACCGGTTCCACAACTACGTGTCCATGAGCCAGGGTGATGGTGGGCGGTTGAGGTGTCGACGTGGCCGTATGCCAGCAACAGCAGCAGCTGGCAGTCGGCGTTAATGACAACAGGGCCGCGGCCGCCCCCGTAGTGCCAGCAGCAGCCCCAGCAATGCTTGGTCTGTGCTGTCATCAGACCGCCCCAGGAGACCACGTGCACGTGGTTCTGGCCAGGCCCGACAGGGATCTGTGTCCAGTCAACAAACACCTGCTTCTGATGACAGTACCCAGTCTGGGTTGGTACCGGATACGGTCCGTAGCACCCCTGCAAGGCACAGGTACCGTGTCCGTGGCCAGAGACATTGACCTGTATGACCTGGCAGGTACAGTCTGTGGCTGTCCACAAACACCAGTATATGGCAGCCATGAGGTGGAACTGTGTGCATCCATACACACATGCAAATTGACAACACCTAGGGCTACCGCATACACGCACACACTGCATCAACATTGCCCCACCTTCTACTGCTGTCCCTCACCAACACACATACACATACATGTCAATTGGTGGTATGGGTGGCTGACCCAGGCATACCAAGTTCACACCCTGTGCATATGATGAAACTGTGCCACCTCCTGCAATCTGTAACAACTGTGCAGGTACAGGTTAACATGTTGCTGATGCACAGGGTGACCACATAGATGTGTAGTAATAGTATCATGTTGTTAACATTACTGTGTGCTGAATTAATTGTGGGTATATCACAGCATGCCTGATGCAGTATTTGTGTGATTGTCATGTCCTGTTGTCTACACCCATGGTAAGTACCATAGTGTATCATCTGCACATGTTGGCATACTGGTGGTAATGATGTCAACAGAAGGCTACATACATAGGTAGCACAGGGGATAGGGTAATGAATGTAGTAATACACAATGATGGACATGTAAATTGCAAGTGGCATGTTGCCCACACTACACTCTGCAATGCAGATGTTTGAGGATGTTGATATGTGTGCAGAACTACACAACTGGTACAGGACACATAGGAGCACACTAGCACTGCATGCACACATCTCATACCATGCTAGACAGCCCCAACACACATAAGTAACTGTCACAGGAGGGAGAGTCCCCATATATGTCAGGGATACTGTGGTGGCAGGCCAGGGAGCATACATCCTACTAAGTATGGAACCACTGAGAGAAGGCTCGGTGTCTGTTATTTGACATGTGTATTACTGCAGGTATGGGCACATGGGTTTCTATCCAGTTATTGTACATCCTGACAGTACATGCATGTTCCGTACACCTGTGTGCACTGAGACTGGACCCTAGCCATCTGACCAGTGTATTTCCATGTACATGTGCATAGCACCTGCATATTTGCAGTGTTACCTTATGGAACTGGTACAGCTTGTTTGTTGTACAATGGACTACATGGAGCCCTGTTCACTGTATCTTTGTTTGCATGCATGTTTGCTTGCAAGTACCCTGGAATACCAATCACACCTGCAATGCATAGTTATAGAGCTTCTGTGGACTCATAGTGCCATCTGCATAGCCTACTATATGTATGGCCATGTCCCACTTGACAGGTTGCCACTGTTTGACCTGTTCACATGTACATTGCCTGTGACACAGTGCATATGACCTGCCTGGCATGTGTCCACGTGAGCAGTCATATATGCTACTGCTAAGTAGTCACAGGCACTACACCTTCACACATTCATCCTCTGTTGGACTACCTGCTTTGATAGGGACAGCCTGCACCTGTCACCCCTGGCCTATCAGATATTGGCAAAGGCTCTTGCTACCCCCATAGTGCCTATGTTAGGCAGGGCTCAAATGACAAACCCACCTTCATAGGTATCACAAGGGATAAGACACTAAGAGCAATGCTACCCAACGCCAGATGTCTAAACCTCCAGATGCATGCACCCAAAACACACCTTGGCATGGGGAACATCGATATCTGTGCAGTAGCAGATGCCTGGTTCAGGGCTACTGAGAGCACACCAGCACTACTGGGTGTAACCCGGTTGATTTCTTTGCTACAGTCACCAAGGCCATTGCTGAGGGGAAGGTGGTTCACACAGCCTACCTGGACCTTGCAAATGCCTTCGCAACAATACCCCACTTGGGCATTCTAGGGAAGCTCACCAGCTTAAATATAAGCCCCTATGTCACTAGATGGATTGCACAGTGGCTCAGGAACAGAACCCACATGGTTAGCATTGCTGGAGCCATGCCAGACCCCATAACAGTTACAGGTTGTGTCCCAGAGGGCTCAGTCCTGGGACCCTCTTGTTTGGTACATATTTATTGGAGGTACAGGCCAACACGGATGAACTGTGGCTGTCCACATATGCAGATGACTGCAAACTGGACATCATAATCGACTCCCCAGCTGACACAAGCATCTTCCAAAGGGGCATCATAGCAACAGACAACTTGTGCCAGAGCCATGGCCGTCTGCTGAACAGTGTGTAGAAGGGGAATGTGCATCCTGTAGTCTGTTCACCTAGTTGCGAAAAGGGACATTGTCCTCACACACACTACCCACCCCCCTCAGCCAAAAACACACTCTTACCAATTGCAGGATTCAAACCCCTATCTGACTGTTATGGGCGCATCAGCAGAGCACGCTATTTGCATTACTAGGGGTTTTCTCTTCCCCTGCTATACTTATAGAGTGCTGACATCATCGGTGTTTAGAAAGGGAATGTGCATCCTGTAGTGTCTTATCCTATTTGCCAAAAGGGACATTTTCCTCACACACTAACCCCCCTCAGACAAACACACACACTTTCCATTCACAGGATTCAAACCCCTACCTAGCTATGTTATGACACTTGGGACGGATGCACTAGCAGAGCGTGCTATTCGCATTACTGGGAGGTTTTCTTTCTCCTGCTGTACTTATAGGGTGCTGACATCATCGGTGTTTAGGAAAGGGGATGGGCATCCTGTGGTCTGTTCACCTAGTTGCCTAAAGGGACATTTCCCTCACACATTAACCCCCTTCAGACAAACACACACACTGGCCATTCACAGGATTCAAACCCCTACCTAGCTATGTTATGACACTTGAGACAGACGCATTAGCAGAGCGCGCTATTCGCATTACTGGGAGGTTTTCTTTCTCCTGCTGTACTTATAGGGTGCTGACATCATCGGTGTTTAGAAAAGGGGATGGGCATCCTGTGGTCTGTTCACCTAGTTGCCAAAAGGGACATTTCCCTCACACACTAACCCCCTTCAGACAAACACACACACTTGCCATTCACAGGATTCAAACCCCTACCTAGCTATGTTATGACACTTGAGACGGACGCATTAGCAGAGCGCGCTATTCGCATTACTGGGAGGTTTCTTTTCTCCTGCTGTACTTATAGGGTGCTGACATCATCGGTGTTTAGAAAAGAGGATGGGCATCCTGTGGTCTGTTCACCTAGTTGCCAAAAGGGACATTTCCCTCACACACTAACCCCCTTCAGACAAACACACACACTTGCCATTCACAGGATTCAAACCCCTACCTAGCTATGTTATGACACTTGAGACGGGCGCATTAGCAAAGCCCGCTATTCGCATTACTGGGAGGTTTTCTTTCTCCTGCTGTACTTATAGGGTGCTGACATCATCGGTGTTTAGAAAAGGGGATGGGCATCCTGTGGTCTGTTCACCTAGTTGCCAAAAGGGACATTTCCCTCACACACTAACCCCCTTCAGACAAACACACACACTTGCCATTCACAGGATTCAAACCCCTACCTAGCTATGTTATGACACTTGAGACGGACGCATTAGCAGAGCGCGCTATTCGCATTACTGGGAGGTTTCCTTTCTCCTGCTGTACTTATAGGGTGCTGACATCATCGGTGTTTAGAAAAGGGGATGGGCATCCTGTGGTCTGTTCACCTAGTTGCCAAAAGGGACATTTTCCTCACACACTAACCCCCTTCAGACAAACACACACACTTGCCATTCACAGGATTCAAACCCCTACCTAGCTATGTTATGACACTTGAGACGGACGCATTAGCAGAGCGCTATTCGCATTACTGGGAGGTTTCCTTTCTCCTGCTGTACTTATAGGGTGCTGACATCATCGGTGTTTAGAAAAGGGGATGGGCATCCTGTGGTCTGTTCACCTAGTTGCCAAAAGGGACATTTCCCTCACACACTAACCCCCTTCAGACAAACACACACACTTGCCATTCACAGGATTCAAACCCCTACCTAGCTATGTTATGACACTTGAGACAGACGCATTAGCAGAGCGCGCTATTCATATTACTGGGAGGTTTCCTTTCTCCTGCTGTACTTATAGGGTGCTGACATCATCGGTGTTTAGAAATGGGGATGGGCATCCTGTGGTCTGTTCACCTAGTTGCCAAAAAGGACATTTCCCTCACACACTAACCCCCTTCAGACAAACACACACACTTGCCATTCACAGGATTCAAACCCCTACCTAACTATGTTATGACACTTGAGATGGACGCATTAGCAGAGCGCGCTATTCGCATTACTGGGAAATTGCCTTTCTCCTGCTGTACTTATAGGGTGCTGACATCATCGGTGTTTAGAAAGGGAATGTGCATCCTGTAGTGTCTTTTCCTATTTGCCAAAAGGGACATTTCCCTCACACAGACTTACACACACACCAACCCCACTCACACACACACACTGAGTACTTGCAGGATTTGAAACCCCTACCTAACTATGTAATGATACTTGAGACGGACGCATTAGCAGAGCGCGCTATTCGGATTATTGGGAAGTTTCATTTCTCCTGTTGTACTTATAGGGTGCTGTCATCATCTGTGTTTGGAAAGGGGAATGTGCATCCTGTGGGGAGGCAGACACCAAGCACACTATGGCTGGGCTGTCATTCCCTAGGGCAAACAGCCTAGTGTTGACCTCTACACCATTATGTTTAATTGTCAAATGCACATTATTTGTTGCTGATAGACTGTTTGCATATCTTTATTGCCATAGCATTCCCTGTTGGTATGAACAACTTCTGCATCTGTGGAAAATGTTTGCATATGGGAGGGATCCACTATATCACGTATGTCTCTGTAGTCATTTAACTGTGTGCACTGGGCAGACTGCTGTAATGTGGTTGGTTCCTGGCATAACACATAACAATACCAGATATGTGTGTCCAACTGCTAAACCAAGATCTGGACTAATTGTGTGAGCATGCCCAGTTCAGCCTTCCCATGGTATGTTGTCAAAGTGTGTGAGCATGCCCAGTGTGAGCATTCCATATGTTAGACTCTGCAGCCCACCACATTTGTGGATGTGTGTGAACTTCACAAACTATCACCCGTTTATGGTTGTGGGTTGTGTGTCATGTTGTGTAGTTACTGTACAACTGCTTTGTGTGTGAACACAACAGGATTATACTGTGCCTGCAGTGTTTGCATGGGATACTTTGCATACAGTTGTCAACATCCTTTCACACTGACCTACACTGTAGTACTGTATAGTGTACTGGTAGTACTTTGACTGTGGTGGACAGTAACCTGGGCTTTACTGCTATCACTGCTTT
Organism: Protopterus annectens; assembly: GCF_019279795.1. NCBI lineage: Eukaryota > Metazoa > Chordata > Ceratodontiformes > Protopteridae > Protopterus > Protopterus annectens. The sequence goes on along the minus strand of NC_056734.1, from coordinate 612,510,850 downwards.
ACATTTCGATAGTGGGCACAACAGCCTGGTTGGGGCCAGTTGTGTACATCTGACCATGTTGCATTCTGTTCAGATATGGACTACTTACACCAGGCTTGTCCAACATTGTTAGTGTATTCCACAACATAGGTGTACAATTGCAAACACTAGCGATGTGCCCTAGTCCATGTCTAATGCATGTTGGAGAGTGTGTTTGTCCTTCAACACACATTGTAAGAGGAGTTTGCCATGACATATGTCATGGTTAGTATACTGTGCCTCTGTCTACCTGTGACATGACAGTGATACCCAGGATAAACCTACCATCTCCCGTCCACCCATCAGGATTCCTATTGAGGAAGATTGATAGGTGACTCTATGGGTAGCCTGTGCTGAGGGTTCACTCATGGGTGGGAGTGGCTTCTGTGTTATGGATCACACAGTACAGCTTGTCCTATGTGAGTCAGTGCTGGGGTTCAGGTCTGTCATGTGCATAGCTCACTGCCATTCAGATTGTACTATGTGCAGCATGTTTATTGATGCCAGCAACACAGGCAACACATGGCATCTGTGTAGGCTGTTTGATACTCCTGATGAGGTACTGTTGGGGACTTTACAGTTGATGGTGGTGTCTGCTGAGGTACATCCCACAGGGGCTATTGTAGTTGATTGTACCACTGATGCAGGATGACTGCAGAGCCACAATGACCTCCCCTTATGTAGATCTGACAGCCTTCATGATTAGGTGGGTATATGGTATGTTTATGTAAACACTACAGCACATGTTTGTCCAATGCAGGATATCTATCACCCTGTGTCCCCAGGTCTCTCATTACATGTTAACTACATAATGGGTTAACACCTATGTGGTGATTGGTGGGCACTTACTGTATATCCACGGGGGTTGACTATACACGTTTCTGCACTTAGCTTGCTGACATAGCTATGGCACCAGTTGTCTGTTTCTATGTGGCCCTTTTGTGGGATGCATGTGTCAGCTGGTGGATCATATGTGGTGAGCAGTTTGTAGTCCTCTGCAAACATGTTAGGACACAGTCCTTCCATGTTTGCCTGTACCTATGGGACATATATACCAGACGAGGGAGATACCAGGACAAAGCCTTGTGGGATGCCAGTTATATCTGGTTTGTAGTCTGACATGGCTGAAGCATGTCTGACCATGTCTGTTCTGTCCTTGGTCTGGTTTGCAACCCCTCTACTGGCATGTGGGTTTATATTTACGCTGGTGAGCCTATCTATACTGAACATGTAGGGTATTGTATAGAAGCCTTTGCAAGGTCCAGATACACTGTGTGGAGCACATTGCCCTCATCAATGACCTTAATGACTGTTTCAATTGAGTCAAACATGGTTAGGGGCAGGATCTGCACTTGAGAAGGCCACACTGAGTTGGGTCCGGTGTCAGTAGGTCCCCAACATCCTTATGTCTGTGGTACATGCTGATCCTTTCCATAGCTGTGCAATCTGGGCTTCTCAGGATTCTGGGGTAGTACTGTTCAGTATCCATTCAGGCAACACCTTTGTTGAGAAGGACCACTGTTGTTGTACACTGCTCTTTGGGTACATATTCTGTGGTACGGCTGACATTGAGCAGTAGTGTGGTTTGGCATTCCATTCATCTTAGTCTCCTTGTTGCACTACGCCCAGGACACCATCTCATACCATTGCTGCTGTGTGTTTTGCTTTGGAGATGTTGTCTGTTACCTCAGCATCTGCAATGTCAGGGGGCCAGCAGTCTGCTGGGATAGATATTCTGCATTCGTGGGGGTGGGGGGGTTTGCACTGCACCTGTCAGGATGTATGTTGGCAATATGTGTGTGTGTTTGTGGTATTTGTGTGATTCAGGGCATATCTGTGAATTCCCAACATGGCTCCTACCATCAGTTGTGTAAGCCTTGGGATTATCCTTTGTGTCCTGTACAATTTGTATCTACATAGATTCATAGGTTCATACCAGGCTATCCACCCTGGGCATTTGTTAGCCTAGCCGGAGTGTGTGTGGCTTTTGAGACCCCTTGCTATGTGGATATTATGGCCATTTATGATTTGCTTTGCTGTGCCTCTGTCCGGACATGACACAGTGAGGACCCCCACTGTAACTCTACAATCATCCATCCACTTGACAAGATTCCTGTTGAACAGTGTCAGTGAGGGGCTCTGCCTAACATGGAGTGGGATTCTGGTCCAGGGTGTGGGGAGCCTCTGGATTATGTATCTGTCCCACCGGCACATCCTATTTCATTATTTGTTGGGGTTGACATCTCTCACTCTCGCAGCTCCAATGGATATGTGTTGTCTGGGGTGGAGCATGTCCATTACTCCTGTGTTGGACATGGCCTCCTACAACAGGCATGCAATGCCTCTGTGTGGGCAGTCTGTGACTGGAGTCAGCTGGGGTGTCTACAGCCAGGCAGCATATGACATATATGTGTGACACTTTATCCTCTTGGTGGGGTACCTTTGCGGTCTTTATAACTGCTGCAGGTGTCAGGTAAGGTAGATCCCATATGAGGCATTGTACTGGATTATGGGTGTGATTGGGGTAAAGTATAGGGGCACAGTGACCTCTGTTGCCGTAGATGTGACTCCTTTCCTGATACGGTGTCACATGTAGACAGTCTTCCTAGCCACATTGGCAATGTGGGTGTCACATAACAGGTTACTGTTCACTTGTGTCCCTAGGTCCCTGGTTACTCCTTCCATACATAATGGTTTACCACCTATGTGGTATTTCGTGGTACCTTGTTTGGTATTTGGTGGGACATTCATACTGTCCAGTGTCTTCAGGACGGTTGGGGGGGGGTTATTGTGTGTGGGAGTGCGGTCTGTAGCATGCTACAGACTGCACAGCAGTCTTGCCTACAGTTAGTTGCACATGGGTGAACTACACTGCCTTGTGCATTGTCAGTTACCTGGACGTATGGGTGTCTGTGCTGCCTATGGATACTCACCTCCTTTTATGTAGTGTTCCAGGTTTTGGGGCCATGACACATGGTACGTGGTATAACCTGGTAGTGCTGGTGTGCTGTCAGGAGCCTTGCAGCAGGTTTCTGTCACTGCACAGACATCGATGTTCTCTATTCTGGGGATGGCCTCGGGAGCATGCATATTGGGGTGTGCACATCTGGCATTGGTCAGCATTTCCCTTATGTTTCTTCCCACTTATGTTTTCTCGGGTGGTGGGTCAGCCTTTTCAGCCTTGCCTACAGAAGGCTGTATGGAGGTGGCAAAGGCCTTATCCAATATTCAGACGCCCAGGGGTAACAGGTGCGGGCCATCCCAAGGGCAACTGCATGGCTTGTCGAGCATGACATCCCAAGCGGACAGACATTGGATCCCCTTGGAATGACACCAGTAAGTGTGCTATTTGCTATGACTGATCATTCCGTGTTTGTACTGTGGCATTATTCTTGGTAAGGGTGGGTTGCTGCGAATGGTGAGTGTCATACCGGCCTGGACTACATAATCGGATAGCTCATCTGTGTCTCTTTACATGTGTTCTAGGGTAGTACATCTCAGGTCATTCACACCAGCATGGACTATGACTGCATCATATTTCTATTTGCTTCGGAGTGACCTACATATTTCTGTTATGTGGCATTTTGTGGCAGCCTACAGGCAGCTTACTGTACCCTTTCCCTTCTTCAGTCTGGTGTGCGGGACAGCAGTGTGTCTGACTATGGAGTCACCTATTACACCTGTATCGGGCATGTTGTTTCTCCTTCTGGCCTGTGACTGTTTGGCACACCAGCTTTGTGTGCTATGTGTTGCATGTGCTATGTTTGGAGGCTGTTTCATTGGGTGTCTGCTTTAGTGGCCTCTGTTGGTGTGCTGTGTTTGTGATTTCTACCTCCAGGAATGTATTTCTGTGTTTATGTGTTTGGTTTGCAGTTGTGATAGGTCTATGTGGGTATGTGTTTGTGGTGTGTGTGGTTACCTTCTCCTACTGACTTGTTTTGGGTGTACTGAGTTGGGGGAGCTCTGCCTCCGGTTTGGATGGATGGTTGCATCTCTCACATATATTTGTATTTCTTGGGTGGAGTTGGGGTTGTCTGTGTACTTGGGCCAGGTGTAACATTGCCTCAGGATTCACAGATTCCACTTGTTGTGGCTGGCCTTAGTGGATTGCATGTGTGGACAGATTATATTGCCATACTACTGATCAGTAATTACTTCATTGTTCATGTTTGCTCTATCATGTAGTAGCTTCCTCATTCTCTTGCATGTTTTGGTTATGGCTGGTGTCCACCATGCCAGATTTAGGCACTGTGTCTTGTTTTAATTTGGGACTGCATAATCCAAGCATTCCTGGCAGTGTTCATGGAATGGCTGTATTACAGGTTCTGGGGTGTGGCCCATATTTTGCACCTGCACGGGACCTTTAATGGATTCCACATCAGTTTGGAGGTGTGCAAATATTGCTTAGCACATGTTTTCCACTGTGTTTTTCCGGCCAGGGACTGTGGTCAGGATTTGTATATCCAGTGTGATTACTATATGGTCTGGTTTTACAAGTGAGCAATACACTTCTCATCTTGACATCCCGTACACATGTTGCTGATAATCACATCCAGTATGCTTGCCCCTCTTGTGGGGGTGGTACGTTGTTCCTGGGCCTTTTGGTTTGTGGATTCGATGAACTTTTGTCCTACACTGTTGCAGCTGGTATAATGCTCCCAGTCTATGTGTCTGGGTATTTGCAGTCGCCCAATATAATGTGGTTTGGGGACTTGATATATTCATGTATTCCAGCATGGGCCGGATGCAGTTCCTGGTGTTGGGCCAGTAGTCTGTAGCAGGCTATACACTGGGGGGCAGTTTTAGCCACTGTTACTTGAGCATGGCTAGTCCATGCTGCTTTTTGTGGTGGTACCAACATGGGGGTGTGGTTATCCTTGACAATTCTTGCTAGTCACCCTCCTTTTGTAGCTTGTTCCAGGTTTTGGGGATGTACAGCACAGTATGAGGTGTAACCTGGTAGTGTTAGGGTGCTGTTGTGGGCCTTGCCTCAGATTTCTGTTACAGCACAGTTATCAACATTCTCCATACTGGGTGGGCTTAGACTGCATGCATCTTGCTGTTTGAACTTATCCCTTATCTTATTCTTATCCCTTCTGGTACCTATGGTGATAGGTTTGTGTTTTGAGCCTTGCCTATTCGGGGCACACTGTGCGTGACAACAGCCTTTGCCAGTATCCATACGGCCTGCACTGATAGGTGCACGCCAGTCCTATCAAGTGGTGCATCATGTCATGCTCAGCATGTCATCCCAGACTGGCACACATTGGGTCCCCTTTGCCTAACTGCATTACTTCAGCAATTGTTGCACTTCATCATCTCGTTGTCATGTTGTGGCATGCTGCTTGTTGAGGGTGGGATGTTAGTCGGGGTCCTCAGGTGTGCATATGGTACTTGGTGTTACATTACTTAACAAATAGCATTCATGCCTCAGGTGGTGCTGCAGGGCTGCCTCTGTCGGATGCACATATTACACTTCCCTGCACATGTTTGTGAGCAGGTTGTGTCACGTTAGGCATCCCTGTTACTATATGAGTGAGTCAGAGAGGGGTCTCATTCCCAAGGTTCCTACTGAGCCAATGTATGTGCTATGCGTTGCCTCTTTGCCAAGGCCAGGGCATACTGGGCACGCCTCCTTCTGCCTACTGGGGCAGGCTCAGGTTGTTCCTCCTCCGAGTCACGCTGTGCCTGTGGTGGCCTTGGCGATGGTGGGGGCTGTTTGGCCCAGCCCTATGCTGGTCCTGCTGCAGCTGTTTTCGCAAGATCATATTATGTAGCATAGCACATACCATGACAATTTGGGTACATGTAGTTGGTGTGTACTGCAAGGCTCCACCAGATGTGTCCAGACACCGGAACCATGACTTGAGCAGCCCAAACACACGCTCTATTACATTACGTGTTTGTGCGTGTGCCTCATTATGGCGTTCCTGTTCAGGTGTGTGTGCATTTCTGATGGGTGTCATCAGCCACGGCTCCAGTGCATATCCTGCATTCCCCACTAGGTGTCCGTGCGGGATGTCCCCATTGGCAAATGTCTGGTACAGCTGCGTCAAATGCCAGATGTGGGAATCGTGGTAGCTCCCAGGACAGCCAGCACACACATTCATTATTATGCCCTGGGCATCACACACGACCTGGCAGTTGATGGAGGGGAAGCCCTTGCGGTTAATGTAGGCCCTACCCCGGCTCACCTGCTGGTGCTTTGATGCATATGTGCGTGCAGTCTATAGCACCCAGTACCTCAGGGTATTCCGCTATTTGCTGGAAGAGACGCATATTGCTGGCCAATACCTCACGGGCATTGGGGAAATATACATGATCACCGACATGTGCTGACATGGCATCCAGGAACTGGTGTAGTACCCTGGAGGCTGATGCCTGTGATATCCCCATCATATCACCAGTTGGTCTCTGGAAGGTACCTGTTGCTAGTATTCTTAGGCCAACACATACCTTGGTTTCCACTGGGATGGGTTCCCCTCTGTTGGTTCTGTGTGTGAGGCGTGGCCTGCACAGCTCAACAATCTGCTGCAGGAGATCTCTGTCCACTCTATAGCGCTCTACTATCTCCAGCTCATGTAACCCGTGGTAGGTGACCCTGGGCCTGTACACTCTTCTCCATCTCCTCACTGCGGGTTGTCTGGCACCATCTGCATTGTCACCACCCTCAGCAAGTCGCCTATGTCTCATTATGACAGCTATGGCAGCCCCTAACATTTCTGCTCTGAGTTCAGCTTTTTCAGTTTTCACTTCTGATAACTTAACTCCTGTCTTGCAGTGTCTCTTGAGAGAAACATTCTGCACTGCTGTTTGCAGAGCTTTAAGTGCTGGGCTGGCCTAGTATTCTGCCTGTGTAATTGCCTGCATCTAATTGTTTTCACCTGCTAGCTCCAGCAGTATTCCCTGCTAACTTCCTAGTAAATCTGTTGCTTCCTTTTTCCTCTCTGTTTCCTCAGGGTGGAGCCGTGTGTAAACCAGCAGAAACACGCTCACAGTGGCTTACACGCGCGCACACATACTTACACAGTTTTAAATCTGCATATTCGGTTTTAAACGCGTGCACGCCCGCGCAAACAGTGTTAAACATCTCCCAACACGCTCCCACATGCTGAGTCTGCCTTACACGCGCGCACACTGCCTTACACGCGCGCACACCGCCTTACTCGTGCTTCATGGCACTCACACGTGCGCATACACGTCCAGCAAGAAACTTTGGTGTAGGCAACAGTGTACGCCTTCCATTTCTTGACTTTCTCATGTTTACTTAGTGGCACACCTCCTTCCTTGATATCTGTCTGACATCTGTCATGTAACTCTACCTTCCAATGAACTCCATCCCTTTCTACCATTCCCCCCTGTGATGTCACCTATCTCCTACTCTGTTCCTCCCCCTTCTGTAACTCTTACACTACTCAGAATGTGCTCATTTGCTATGTGACAGTGGAATTCAGTATCCTTACCCTCATTTGCATCAGATTGCCTACTAATGCTTAGTTACATCTCTTAGACTTAGCTTCCCCCCTTGACAACCACTACACGGTGGCCATGTTGGTTTTGCTCTGCTGGTCCCTCCATTGACATTCCATGTATTGCATAAAACCTACATTTGTAGGTTTAAAACCTTCGTTTTTATGTTCTATGCAGCGCAGCCCGTTTGCGCGGGGCTGCGCTGGGTTTACACATCGGCAATTGCCGAAAAAAAAAATATATATTTTTAATATTTTTGCATGGGGTTACCTTGCCAATGGCCACATATTTGGCCATTGGCATGCTGCCTGTAACATGTGCACCCTTTATTTGGAGCTGACATGGCTCCATTGCCGTGTTTGCAGAAACGTACTCAGTTGTCAACTGAGTACATTTCTGCAGCTAACACGGCTCTTACACGGGCTGTTCTTGGCTTCCTGGATTGCTAATCAGCCTCATGTGCATGCTATTCGGCTGCAAGTGGGCTGATTAGCTTAGCCACGCCCACTCCATGTAAGAGCCGTTTTAGCCTGACTCTTACACGGACTTTGGGCTGTTCCTGGATCACGAAGGCTGCATGGAGTCTTACACTACTCTTAGACTCCGTGTAAGCCTTCGTGAATCCGGCCCATTGTTTACAAGTTGCTCTAAAGGCAATATCTTTCCTGTTGAAAAATATGGCATAGGGAAGGCACCCTTATCAGAAAAGATCAAACTCAATTATTTTCATGTAGGAGCATAGGGCATTCACTTTTAGCTCTGTGGAATGATCATAGGATCACAGGAGCTTACTAGGCCATTGACCCTGGAGGTCATTTCAAGCTTAGCCATTACATTTCATCCCAATGTAATGTCATAGATACTCTAGTCAATACCCAGGACTGTATTTATTAATGACTGCCTATGTCCAGGAGGGTTGTGGACACTATCTCTAGTAAGAATGTATGGTGTTTGATTGGATTGATTGGATGTATACATTGTGACCTTTGCTCTTTTTGTAATCACATACTTAAATCCAAACAGGTTACCAGTTAAAATACCTAGAAGGTATATGACATTAGATGTTTTGGGAATTGCGGTACTGACTGGATTATATATTTAGCAACTTGTTCCTGTTCTGCTTTTTATGTGGGCCAGACCTCAAGGTCTCTATGGATTTGTATCTCTGAACATCTCAGTGACATCAGGAACAAAAGGATTTCTAGTTCTTTATATAAACATACTATCAAACATGCCATGGCACAATTTAAATTTGCTATTATTGATCATGTTGAGGGGAATAGGCTGAAAAAAATGGGTTAGGCACACTATTCTAAATAACAAGGAAAGAAGTTGGATCATTAAGATTGGTGGTCTCTTTAAACCAGGACTAAATGGGCATTTGTATTTAGCCAATCGGAGGATCCAGTGTGTATGAGTTGCCTTTATATATAGATCATGGTTTTTATTTTATCTTGTATTATCACTGATGAAGGCATGTTGATGCTGAAACCGGTCTGATGACTTCAGTTTTGTAGTGTGGGTTCACACTATTGTGATGCAGGTGCTACATGTTTCATTACTTGGTACCGGCCGTTTTTTGGTTCCAAGAATTTATGGTGCCCCATCCACTCGTCCAGGTTCCTTTTGAGCAGTGTCATAGAGGTTCTCTGCTTCACATGAATTGGAAGCCTATTCCAAAGATATGACACTCACTGGGAGACAAATCTGTCCCTCCAGCATGTCCTATTCAAGTCCCAGGTCCATATTTAGGTCCCTGGAATGGGTAGCTCTAGTCCCATTTGATTTACGATGTGCAGCAAATTCATTAGGTTTGGGATGGAGATTGCTTTGTAAGCCAGGCATAAGTCTCCCCTAAGAAGTCTACATGATACTGAGTATAGTAACAGGGACTTTAGTCAGTCTATGTAGGGCACGTTCTGGAGTTCCTTGATTTTCTTAGTTAGAAACCTTTGAGGTCTCTCCAATTGCTGCAGGTGCTTTGTACAGAACATGCTAAAAGGGGCATTATACTTAATTATGGGCCTGATTAGAGACAAGTATAGAAGGGTCATAATCTCCTTTGCTCTAGAAATGATGCCTTTGCTAATCACGTCTGCTATGTAGAAAGCCTTCCTTAATACAGTAGACACATTGTAGTCAAAGTTAAGTTCACAGTCTACTTGTGATCTCATATCTCTTACCACTTTATAGGTACATATGGGTATTGTTCTTAATTTGATAGTGTGAAGGGACACAAAGGGAATGATGATGCATTTCTTTGCATTGAGTTTGAGACTGTGACTAAGACAGCAGTTCTTGGTCTGTCGAAGACCCTTCTGAAGTGTACTGACATCATTTGGGGATTCAATAATTTCACCCAGTTTGCAGTCGTCCGCAAACATGGTCAGATACAGCCCCTTACTTTTGGCCTGAATGTCTGAGAAGTATATACCTAACAGTAGGGGGCCCAGCACTGACCCTTGTGGCACCCCGCTAGTGACAGGTCTGCTGGTTGATGTGGAGTCACACACTCTGTTATTGTGTGACCAGCCTGTGAGCCAGCTAGCAAACCATCTTACAACAAAGGAGTTTACATTCAATTCGCTAAGTTTATCTGTAATGCCTGAGCGTGGGATTGTGTCAAAGGCCTTTGCCAAGTCAAGGTATGCTGTGTGTACAGATCTGCCTTCATCAATGGCCCTGGTCACATTTTCAAAGAAATCTACCAGGTGTAACAGGCAGGATCTGCCCTTGATAAAGCTGAATTGGGTGAGATCCAAGGTTTGGAGGTCGGCTATGTCTTTATTTATGAGGTCCATGATGATGATATGTTCCATGGCTTTACAGATGAGGCTGGTCAGACATACGGGTCTACAATTCCCTGGGTCTGTAGTTAGGCCACCTTTGTGGAGGAGAATAACTGTTGTTGTTCTCTATTCCACAGGAACAAAGGCCAGTGGTTAGGCTGTGATTGAACAGGATACTTAATGGTGATACTAGTTCATATCTTAGTTTGTTTAGAAGACAGTTTGGGATGCCGTCAAGTCCCACAGAGGCTGTGTTTTTTGCCTTAGACAAGGCTTTAATGACCTGCTCTTTGGATATATAGGGTGGGGGGGTTGGGGGCAAGAATTGTGATAAGTTTGTAGGGGGTAAGGGTATGAAATTTACATCAAATCTGTCTTTTAGCAGGTTTGCTATCTCTGCAGGATCGGTGTGTGTGATGCTGTTTGTCACTAGTTTGGCACATGCTTCAGTCCTACCTTTTTAGCTGTAAAAGGCCTTATGATTATCCTTGACTGTGATTTTTAAGTTTTTCCTCAAAGTTACCCTTAGAGGATTTGACATGTTGTCTTATTTGCCAGTTGAGGCTGAGGAGGGTGCTTTTCCATTGTTAGGGCTTTGCCTTAGTTTTCTTAGACAGCAACCTTTTTACATTTGTTGTAAAGTTTGTTGATGCTGGATGTCCACCAGAGTGGCTTTTTATTTTTTACTTGGGTGTCTTGCTTTGATTCTGTCTGGAACAGCCAAGTCTATACACTTATACAAGTGATTGTACAGGGCTTTAGTGTAAGCTTTGGTGTAGTACCCACTACCAGTTGGGGGTGGGGCTTGGAATGCATTTATACTGTCGCCAAGGAGGGTATAGTTTGCTTTGGTGAAGATTTTTAGTCTGACTTTACCCTTTGTGGGTTCTGCTGTTAGAGCCAGTTCAAAGGCAACTGATTTGTGTTCAGATTTAACTAATGAGGGTCCGACAGTTGCATTGGTGCATCTGTTTCTCATGTTAGTGAGGACCAGATCTAGTATATTTGTTCCTCTTGTTGGAGTTTGAACAATTTGTTCCAAGGCATTTGAGTTAACAAAGTCAAGGAACTTTTGGGCTAGTGAGTTAGGGCTAGAGTAGGTCTCCTAGTTAATGTTGGGATATTTAAAATCCCCCACGACCAGAGTGTTTGGCAATATTTGGATTGACACCAGTTTGCCAAAAAATCAGTGTGTACAACGTGCAACTCCAGTTTGGTCAAGTACTCCTCGTGTGCGTCATGATCCATGGAGGAGGATCTATAGCTAGCTATGACTTGAATGGGGGTCTTACCCACAGTAATCTGAACTTGGAGTCACTCCATGAAGTTGTCCAGTCTAACTAGTCAGGAAGTGAATTTATCGCTAATATCGATAGAAACAATGCCTCCTTTGGTTGTCACATATTTGTTTTGTGGTCTGAAGGCGTGGAAGGCATTATAACCTTACGCGTCCAATGAACTCTCTGAGGCCTTGGACCAGGTTTCTGTGACAGCATAGACATCTACATCCTCCAGTGACAGAAGTGCTTCCAGGGTGTGCAGTTTTTGGTTTAAGCTCCTAACATTTAGCAGCATAACCTTTATTTTGTTATGGTTGGCAATTTTCACATCAGTAATTTTGTTTTTGAGACCTTGCCCAAAAAAGGCAGTATGGGGGAGGCAAGAACCTTTGTCTGCAGCTGAAAGCCTAGTTCTGCCAGGTGCAAACTCTGTCAAAGCATCAAGATTTTTCTGCACTAGTGAGGTGCTGTTAAAGATATTCAAAGGCAATTATTTATCCCCTACCTACACGTTGGTACCTATTTTATGAGAAACTGAAAAAAAATCATCCATATTGGACTCTGAAAATATGTTAGTACAACAAAAAATAAATAAATTAGATTAAGTAAATAAATAAATTAATTAATAAATAAATAAGCAATGCTGCTATACTAAAAGTATACAAATATAAATGTATATTGTCAATAAAATCATCATCTTCTTTCGGCTGTTCCCATTAGGGGTTGCCACAGCGGATCATCTGTTTCCATTTCTTCCTGTCCTCTGCATCATGCTCTTTCACACGAACCGCCTGCATGTCCTCTCTCACCATATCCATAAACCTCATCTTAGGCCTTCCTCTTTTCCTCTTACCTGGCAGCTCCATCCTTAGCATCCTTTTCTCAATATACCCAGCATCCCTCCTCAGCACATGTCCAAACCAACGCAATCTCGCCTCGCTTGCTTTGTCTCCAAATTGTCCAACCTGAGCTGACCCTCTAATATACTGATTCCTAATCCTGTCTATCCTAGTCACACCCAGTGCAAATCTTAACATCTTTAACTTTGCCACATCCAGCTCTGACCCCTGCCTTTTCGACAATGCTACCGTCCCCAACCCATATAACATAGCTGGTCTCACTACCCTCTTGTAGACCTTCCCTTTCACTCTTATTGGTACCCGTCTGTCACAAATCACTCCTGACACTCTTCTCCACCCATTCCACCCTGCCTGTACTCTCTTCTTCACCTCTCTTCCACACTCACCATTACTCTGAACTGTTGATCCCAAGTACTTAAACTCATCCACCTTTACCAACTCAACTCCCTGCATCCTCACCATTCCTCTACCCTCCCTCTCATTTACACACATATATTCTGTTTTAGCCCTGCTGACCTTCATTCCTCTCCTTTCTAAAGCATATCTCCACCTGTCCAGGGTCTCCTCAACCTGGTCCCTACTCTCACTACATATCACAATGTCATCTGCAAACATCATAGTCCACGGGGCCTCCTGTCTAATCTCATCTGTCGACCTGTCTATCACCACTGCAAATAAGAAAGGGCTCAGAGCTTATCCTTGATGTAATCCCACCTCCACCTTAAACTTATCTGTCACTCCCACCACAGTCCTCACCAATGTCACACTACCCTTGTACATATCCTGTACCACTCTTACATACTTCTCTGCCACTCCCGACTTCCTCATACAATACCACAACTCCTCTCTAGGCACCCTGTCATATGCTTTCTCTAAGCCCACAAAGACACAATGCAACTCCTTCGGACCTTCTCTGTATTTCTCCAACAACAATCTCAGGGCAAACATTGCATCTGTAGTGCTCTTTCCTGGCATGAAACTATACTGCTGATCACTAATCATCACCTCCCTTCTTAACTACTCTTTCCCATAACTTCAAGCTGTGACTGATCAATTTTATCCCTCTGTAGTTACTGCAGCTCTGCACATCACCCTTATTCTTAAATATAGGTACCAAACCACTTTTTCTCCACTCCTCAGGCATCCTCTGACTTTCCAAAATTTCATTAAACAATCTGGTTAAAAATTCCAGTGCCATTTCTCCTAAGCACCTCCATGCTTCCACTGCTATGTCATCTGGGCCAACAGCCTTTCCATTCTTCATCCTCTTCATAGCTGTCCTTACTTCCTCCTTGTTAATCTGTTTCACTTCCTGATTCACTATCCCCGCATCATCCAATCTTCTCTCTCTCTCATTCTCTTCATTCATCAGCCCTTCAAAGTACTCTTTCCATCTACTCAACACACTCTCCTCACTTGTGAGTACGTTTCCCTCACTGTCCTTTATCACCCTTACCTGCTGCACATCTTTCCCAGCTCTGTCCCTCTGTCTAGCCAATCCTTTTCTCCCTCTTTAGTATTGTCAATAAAATAAAGAACAAAATTGTAACCATTAATAAGTACAAGTCAATCCAGCACTTCCATTTCCACATTTAAATATGACTTTATTGGCGTGAATGAATTAACAACTTAGAGCCATTTGAAAAGTTGTAACCAAGCAGAGGATACATAATTGTACTGATAAAAAGAGAAATACAGTCAAATAAAATGTTATATTTGTAAATTAAAGGTAAAATCAATACCAACCAGAAGGTGCAGTGTCAGCCCCTTTGGTAAAAACTCTGTACCCATGAACTACCACATAGGCAGCAATCTACTTAACACCAAATGCATGATAAGAGACCTTGGGACCCAGGTGGACAGTAGTCTCTCCTTTGATAGTCACATCGCCACAGTAGTCAGGAAGTCCTACTACATGGCACACCTCATCATAAAAGGGTTCTCATCCAGGAAAAAAGATGTCATTGTTCCCCTCTACTCAACACTCATTAGACCAATGATAGAGTACAATGCCCCTTTTGGAATGTACCTCAAAAGACATCTGCAGCAGCTGGAAAGGCTACAGAAGTACCTCACAAAGAGGATTACTGGCCTCAAACAAATGCCCTACACTGACCGCCTCAAAAAACTCCAGCTTTATTCCATAGCATATCGCCTACTCTGAGGTGATCTCTGCCTAACATATAAAGCTAAGTCAAATACAGAGCTGTTGGACATGCTAAACCTAAAGAAATCCCAATCCCTCCAAGCTACACACCCTAGGGACCTAAACCTTGTCACCACAATAAACAGGACATGCTGGAGGGATAGATTCCTGTCCCAGAGACTTCCCATACTCTGGAACAGGCTACCTGTCTATGTCAAGCAAAATTCTTCATTAGCACTCTTCAAGAAAAATCTTGATGAGTGGAAGGGAAATAAGAAATACACCCTGGGGATCACTTCTGTGTCTCTGCTTGACACTGGCACAGGAAAATAACTTTGTTGGATGGCGTAAGCCAGGGAAACCTGTTGGCTAGGCTTATGCAGGCCCTTGGGCCGATAGCCTAGTATCTACCTATGAACCTATGAAAAGTCCAAAATTCAGTCAATAAATCAACTTTAAATACATATAAAGTGCAAGATGTCGATTGGTAGTCCAGATCCTCCTACCTTCCAAAGACATGCAGTAGTCTGATGACTCTAGATTATTCTGGTTATGTTTGTGCTGTGGGAGTGAAGCACAGGACAGCAATTGGAATCCATTACCTGCTTATCATAGATAGTGGCTGCGGTTCCCAGAGTCTCAGAAGATGTCAGACACAACTCATGAGTACAGGTGGTAGCTATAAAGCAAAGTCAATGTTTGTCCAAAGAATGTTTAACAATTCAAAGCACACATGAAAGAGGCAAACTCCTTATTGGATTCAAGTGCTTTAGTCTTTTCAGTGCATAGACTTCATCATTTTAACATTTTACGTATTTTATTCTTCCTTATCTTTCACTAAAGAGAATGAAGAATACAATATATAAAAGGTTAAAAGTAGGGATTAATGTACAACAAATTTTTCCTATCTTGGTTTGACTGGTATGAAGTACAAACTTATGATTGTCATGTGATTTATTATTATAGAAGCGATCTTCTGTTATGTACCCCTTTTTTATTCAGCTGAAGTCTATGTATTAAGATGACAAAAGAAATTAAAAACGAGTTTGCCTGTTTCTCGTGGGTTTTGTTTTTATTTTGTATTTGTGCCATAGTTGGCAGTTAGAATTTTTGTACTGAGTTTTTTAAAAATTGTGTTCAAATTAATCAGGACTGGGGGGAGTCCAAACAGGGCTTGACACTTACACTTTTAAAATTCAGAGCCTGCCACCCCCCCCCCCCCACACACACACACACACTGTCTCTAGCTTTCATTTCACTTGTTATATTATCCAATACATGAACTAAAATCATTTAAAAGATTTCCACATTGCATTATTTTTGCAAAAAGCTTTAATTGCAGATTCATGCTTAACAATAAACTGTGCTCACAGATAAAAAAAACTGACATTTCTTGGTCTGTTATCAGTATGGAAAGCTTCACAACTAATGAAAAAAGCTACATAACTCACATAATTGAAATTATACATGAAAACTTCTGGTGACTGAAAATCTGTTCTTGCACTGGTCAACAGAAAATTAGAGAATCTGAAACATGTCTTCAGATGTTGCAGTTCTGATCCATATGTGTCTATCCAATTTGCTAAATACTTTGTATTACTTTCTCAAAATATCTTTAAAATTGTTGTCCTTCTTGTTGAAAAAAAAAATGTTTTGGACCTACTCATCCAGTTCTTTATTATCTCTTTGATGACTATGCAGCTAACTGCATTGCCCACAATGAAAGTGACACAAATCTCAGCACAATCAGGGACAAATCCAGAAATAATTAGGACAATCAGGACACTTAAATTAGTACTACTAACCTGAAAAATTGAGAGAATGAAAATGTGAATTGATATACATTTTTGAAGTAAAAAGTCCATAAATCTTATTATTGTCTTTAAGTGCAATTCACCACCTTTTCTTCAAAAGTCACCAGATTTAGGTGGGATTACAATGGACAGAGCTACAATTTGAGTAAAAAATCAGGGACAGCTGAGAGCTATGGCCAATAATAAAAGTTAAGAGCATAAGCATATTCCAATCAATTTGGCATTCTCCCTGGGATTTAGAAAGACTTGGCCAATCTAGAGCCTTATCTTAGAAGATTTCTGCATCTAGGTAAGCCTGTCTGATTCTGACACTGAGATTTTTCCCTTCCAAGGGTTTCTAGCACAGAAAGCAGTCTCATGAGTCAAACCACATGCTAATGATAACTAGCCATGTGCTCTGCCTGGAAATGTTCACAGGTTCTAAATTACTTCTCCAGCTAATTCAGAGAATCAGCTCAGCAGAGTAAAATGTTATGCTAGGAGGAAAGAGTAAACATTGTCCAAAGATGGCAGTCAATCATTCAGTCCTATGGGACTACTCATTGTACAGTGAAGTCCAGCAGATGCATATATCTATAAGGTCATACGTGAGGCTGAATGAGTGTGTGTGTGTCTGTATGTAAATGTTGCACCATGACATATGGGTGAGTGTGTGCATGAGTGTGGGGGCCTTGTTTGCAGACAAGTGCATGTGGGTTTATGTGGAAATGTCTGTGAATCAGTGTATGTATGTGTGCATGCACACGCATGTGTGTGTTTTAGCATGTAGGTGCTGCTTTTGATAACATGATGCATGGGCTACTACAAAAAACACTAATACTTTCGAGTCTGACAGTGCAGTGTTCCGTTAAGACACAGGGTAATGAGCTGCTAATGATGTGTTTCTCACTGCAGCTTTATCTCATCTCTGAATCAGACTTAACATGACTTGTTTTAACTAACTAACTCATGTTGGGCAATTAGCACAGGCAGAGAGAAATCTTTCATCCAACATCACCATCACTATCTGTAATTCCTTCATGTACTCTGTCACTAGCTGTGCCATCTTTGATTCCCAGTCATATATCCTTTATTGTATTGCATCATTATCCTCATCCTGTGCTCTGTGTTGAATATCATCATTCACCCAGTTATCCACACATCCTGTGTTCTTTCATGGACATTATCTTTCACATTGTTATCCGCACATACTGTGTGTTTTGCTGTCTGTCATCACTCACCCTGTTATCCACCCATACTGTGCACTTTGCTGTCTATCATAATTTACCCTGTTATCTGCACATCCTGTGCACTTTGTTGTATACCACCATCTGCATTATCTGTAATCCCCGTTGAGGTGATATACATAAAAAGCTACTGCATGAAATGTAACCCATGGATACATGTACTGCTTCAGACAAGTTAAATATGAAATGTAACCTGTGGATATATGTGTGGCTCCAGATAAGTGAAATATAAAATATAACCCTTGGATACGTATACAGCTCCAATCAAGTGAAATATGAAATGTAACCCATGGATACATGTGTGGCTCCAGACAAGTGAAATATGAAATGCAACTTGTGGATACATGTACAGCTCCAGATAAGTGAAATATAAAATGTAAACTGTGGATACATGTACGGCTCCAGACAAGTGAAATATGAAATGTAACACACGGACACATACAGCTGCAGAATTGTGAAATATGAAATGTAACCCATGGATACATACAGCTGCAGACAAGTGAAATACCTGTAAAGCAAATGTGTTTTATTATGTTTGTAGCATGCAATAGATACAGTCAGTTCTCAATAGTAATCATCAAACCACACAGAAAAAGTGTTTTTATCTTATTACCCGAGTTTCAGACACAATCATTAGCAGACCGGAGTTCCGCTGTGGCGACCCTAACCGGGAAAAAACGAAAGACATAACAATAACAACCCAAGTTTCAGACAATAAATAAAATGAAACTGATCTAATTTAATGCCACTGCATGTTTACTGCCATATTTTCCAGTCATCTAGGATCCAGAACAGAATGGGAACACTTCTTCACTTTCAGTTTTTATTGCATTAGCTTCAGTTACAAAGAAAGTCCACGGCAGTTATTCTAACATTTTATTTTATTTTAATATGTATTCTAAATATATCAGACGGTCTAAGAACTTACTCAACAAATGTAATAGGAAAATAAAATGAAATAGTGGTTGCATGAGGCAAGTCTTTTAATTCTGTAAACACACTTCAATGTCCATGGGAGTATGGGTAATGAATTTATTTTTTTAACCACATTGCCTCATAGCTAGCACTACATTTGTTTAATAGTCTTATGACTTTGCCTGACAATTATCATTCCATAGTGGCACCCAAGAATTAAGTCAGGTAAAAGTGGAACATTTATCTTGGCAAAAAAGCACAGCAAATAGTTGTAAATCTGTGTTGAAACTAATTGGTCTACAGGAAAAAATAAGGTGAGAATCTTTCCTGTTTTCATACCAGAAATCTGTTATTCCTCCAGGACATTTTGAAGCATTCATTCCACTGAATCATTAAGTAAATGTACATATATTTTTCTCTGAAAAAGAAACTGCAGCTATAATTCAATAGGTCCTGGACATTTTGATAGCATTCAGTAGCTTGTGTAATTTATTGGTATTGGATACATTTTGAAAGATTTGCACGGCTACAATTAGAAACCTTTTGAAGAAGATGGTATTGTTACAGAATCATTAGTTTTTGGGGTGCCTTTGAAGTTATGTCTAGATATTTACTGAAGTTAACATATCCTGTGCAAAAGTTGATGAAATAACAGATAAAGAAATGATATAATCAGAGCAGCTCCAACTGCAGGAAAAATTGTGATGGCTTAGTTCATAGGTTATTACTAGCCTAACTGCCCTTGTGGGACATTTCTAAGCCTAGCCAGTTACCCCATGTAAGAATCAAACTCTGTACGTTGTGTCTATAAGGTAAACAACTTAACCATTAGGCCACCCTCGCAACCTGGGTCCATTTGTAGGAAAACAGAATACAGTTTGGTCTAGAAAATTTGGGAGAGACAGGAAGAAAGCAAGAGGAAAATAAGGGAATCCAGACAAGTGATTGATGGATTGCATGAGAGAAGACCTCGGACATGGACATGTAAGAAGGTACAAGAAGAATAACAGTGACTCAAGAAAGGTGGTGACAGCTGATGTAACACACTGACCCTGTGCAGAAAAAAAAATGGAAAAGTGGGGATGATGCTGCAGGACTCTCTGTCTGTGCATTAGGACACCAGATGAAATCCTGCAAAACACATTGACTCTAAGCTAGTTCTTGATGCTTGGTGTCAAAATAAAACATGGAGTCTAAGGCCATGTGGCTTGATAGTCAAATACTTAAGATATGCAATAAAATGAAGGTTTTGCCCCAGACTGAAAGTTGAAAGTTAGTGGATATATTAATTATAGCAAGTGCTTCTAATTTTTTTATTCATTCTCTAACATGCTAGTTGAAGCCCAAAGTAAACAAACTAAGCACTTTATTAAGCTCTGAGATACTTAGCTAAGACTCAGAAATGGGTCTTTTGTCAAAGCTCTCATGATTATTTACCTATTCTTTACAAACTATTTGCTATAACATGCTGAGTGAGCCATTGTCCTATCTATCAGATACAGCACATGGAAGCTACAGCAACCTAATAAACCAGTAAATGTGCTGTACATGCAAGAAGCCCACCTGTGTACCATGCATGTTGGCATACAGTGCTGAGTGTATGACAACATGCATGGTGTACACAGGTACTGAGGTGAAAATATCTTGGACTTGGTATTAACCAACATGAGTAACCACTGCAGCAGCCCTATGATATCCTCCTCCCTGGTAAGATCCAACCACAAAGCACTCTCTTTCAAAGTCACCATCTCCCTCAATCCCCCCCAGCTAGGGTCAAACAAAAAAACTTCCCCAAAGCTGAGTGCAACCTCCTGAGGGAAGGTATAAACAGCTTCACAGCTCCTTCCCCCTCCATAGGAACTGGCACATATGTCCAAACCCACACCAAAGTACTATATGGGCATTTATATAGCTACATGGAATCAGGAATACCAGATAGGATGAAATCATCCTCCTCAAGGAAAGAGGAAACCTGTCTGGTGGACATCTACAATAAATAAACTTTATAATAAAAGGAAAAAAATTGCTGTCCAGGACCAATAAGGAGCAGGTACCTAATTGGAAGCAATCTTTCCTTAGCCTGAACAAGCAAATAAGAGCACTAGTGAAATCCTCCAAAGCAAACTCCGAGTCCAAATTGGCCACATCTACTAAAGACAATCATAAGGCCTTCTTCACATATGTCCACAATCTCAAGGGAAGCACCCAGAAGCACCCAGATCTGCTCAGAACTGGTGGTCAAGAGCACCACATACACAAATGCTGTAGATATAGCTGACCTGCTGGCAGACAGGTTCAGTAAAAACTTCACTCCCCTGCCCCCCCATCACTAAAACAGGACATACCTAGTACCTGCCCCCATCCCCTTATCTCTAGGGAGCAAGTCATCACTGCTCTCTCAAAGGCAAAAAATACAGCCTCCATGGGACCAATAACATCCCAGGATGCATCCTACATGAACTCAGGCAGGAACTTGCAGCATCATTAGACACCCTATTGAACCAAAGCCTGACGACTGGCTTCATCCCAGCCAAGTGGAGGACAGCTTCTGTCATCCTTTTGCACAAAGGTAGAGCATCCACTGATCCAGGAAATTATAGACCCATCATTCTAACTATCCTGATCTGTAAGGCCGTGGAGCAGATTATCGTGGACCTCATTAACAAGGACATTCCCAACCTCCTGACACTTGATCCCACACAGTCTGGTTTTGTCAAGGGGAGGTCATGCCTGTTAAATTTGGTTGACTTCTCTGAGACAGTCACCGAGGCCATAGATGAGGGGAAGATGGTGCACACTGCTTACCTTGACCTGGCCAAAGCCTTCAATAGTATTCCCCACTCAGGTATAATAGATACACTCTCTCAACTAGGCATCAATCCATATGTTACCAGATAGGTAGCAAACTGGCACACTAATATAACCCACCTAGTCAAAATAGGGGAAGCCACCACAAGTAGTAGACCCATAACAAGCAGTGTACCCCAAGGATCTGTCTTGGGGGTCTCTGCTGTTTTGGATAGACTTCTCAAAGGTGCAGGCCAAATCTAGTGGGCTATGGCTAACAAAGTTTGCAGATGACTGCAAGCTGGGTGCTGTCATCAATTCCCCTAGGGGTGTGGACATCCTCCAAGAGGGTCTCACCCAAACAAATGACTGGTGCCAGAAAGATGGCCTCAAACTGAATGCCAAAAATGTATCACCCCCCCCCCCCGGGGAGAATGATGTCCCAGCAAATTACCACATTGCTAATAAAGCACTAAGCACACAATCAGTCGTGAGGGACTTGGGCACCAAGGTTAATAGCAAACTGACTTTTGACGACTATATTGCCTTTGTTATATGGAAAACTTTCTACATGGCCCACCTCATTAGTAAGGGCATCTTATCCAGGGACAAGGTGGTTATAACATCCCCGTATTCCTCCAAGACCCATTACTGAGTACAAAGCCCCTTTCGGCATGTACCTCAGAAAGCACATGCAGCAGCTGGAGAGACCACAGATGTTCTTCACCCGGAGAATCCAGGGCCTCAAACATCTACCCTACACAGATAGGCTAAAAGCCCTGTCCCTCTACTCAGTCTCCTACAGACTCCTCAGAGGTGACCTCTGTCTGGCATACAAAGCAATCTCAGACCCCGCCCTGATGGCACTGGTGCATATCCGCAAGTCAAGCTCCACCCAAGTAACCCACATACGTGACCTCACCCTGGTCTGTGGCATCAATAGGACTTGTTATCAGAACAGATTTGTGTCCCAGAGACTCTCCCATTTGTGGAATAGACTCCCACTCCATGTAAAGCAGAGTACCTCATTAAACCTTTTAAGCACAACCTGGATAACTGGATGGGGAACAGAAAATAAACCCTGGGATTCCTCCTGTGTTCCTACTGGACAGTGCCATAGGGTGCTGACTTGTTGGAACATTGGCTAAATTCCTGGCTAGGCTTGTAAGGACCTCAGGGCCAATAGCCTAGTAACTTCCTATGATCCTATGAGTGCTGCTTCAGGGCTGGATTTATTTTCTTGTTCATGCAACATACCTATAAATGGTATCCAAAGCTAGCAGCTTCTAACAAATCATTAGCTGCTTGTACTTAGGGACTACATTTTAAACTACTGCATTCCAAGTCACCTTGACTTAGCTTCAGATACTCCTTTACCCTAAGCACATATTCTTTTAAATCCCTCCCATTGTGTTGACATGGCATTTACAGTATCCTTTCATAATGATGGTTTAACAGCTGTTGTTACATTATACTTGGAAATTACTAAGTCTGTTGTGCAGTCTTAGTGGCACGTTTTGTTTATTGACGCATATCTGCGCTCCTGATTGTCTCCTTTCTCATCTCTTCTTCTGTGGTTTCGACCCGCTCCGTTCGCCCTGCGGGCTCACTCCGCTCCCCTCCCTACCCCCAATTCCCACCCACCCCCAGGGGTCCCACCTTTATACTTCCTCTGCCACACCTCCAATTTTCTAACAACCTATCACACTTCCTGCCCCACTCTCACTTGTTAACTCCATACTCCAATCTTACCACCACACCCACTCTCTAGATTCCTATCTAGCTGCCACACCCCACCCTCTACCATCCTAAACCACCTAATACTTAACTTACTAACCTCCTCTCACTATTAACATGCCTTTAAGCCTCAAACTACTGTATCCTCTACTACTCCTTAACATCCTTCTCTTCTACTATACTCTTACTTCCTACGAATATCTAACCCTTAGCCAATCTCCTAATTTAGCCAAACTCACAACCTCCCTACTTCCTCTAGCTGAACCAACACATATTAATATCCTATCATCCTGTCCCTACCTTCCCCCTCTCTACCACAAACTACACCATAACAGATTTCTAACCACTAGACAGCTTTATCTAATACCCTGCAAAAACTCTAAGGTATTTCAAATTCCACAAACACTTTTACTTATACACGGGGACATCCACCCCAACCCTGGCCCCAATAATCCTCTTACCCACACCCCTCCTATCCATACTGCCAACAATCTTAATTCTCCTTTCTCTAATAACTCCCTCACAATAGCTCACCTAAATATTCATAGCATCAACAATAAAATCACTCAACTCCATGCTCTAATTGACTTCTATGCCTTTGATATTCTCTGTCTCACTGAAACTTGGCTTAAACCAGGTACCAAAGACAACAAAATCACTCCCCCAGGCTATAGCAACTTAAGGCAAGATCGCCTTAACAAAAAGGGCGGGGGAGTGGCCTTACTATACAAATCCCAACTGCAGGTAGCCTTAACTGACTCACTGCCCCCTTCCACAGTCAATGCTGAAATACTCTGTACCAAACTCCAAGTGAATAAAAACAAAGCCATTTATATAATATGCTCCTACATCCCTCCAGGCAATAACTTAAATACACTGGAAACTATTCTTAGCTGGGTCTCCTGTAGCTTTCCTCAGGAAACCATAATCTTAGGAGACGTTAATATTGATTGGAATTCCTGTATCTCTCCCAAACCTACCTTTCACCTTAATCTTTATAACTTTCAACAAACCATAAACTCCCCTACTAGAATACACAAATCAACCAATAAACAAGCCATCCTGGATTGGATACTGATCAACAACAATCCCCTCTCTTATAAAACTGGAATACTCCCTGACAATATCAGTGATCATCTCCTCACCTACATCACTAAACAAAAATACAACAATCCCAAACAGGCTACTTATCGTACTGTACACAACAAAACAAATTTTAACCTATCCTCTTTCCGTAATGAACTCAAAAAATATAACTGGTCAGCTCTAAAGCACCTCCCAATTGAGGAAGCAGTCACCTATTTCAACAATACCTTCCTACAAATTCTCCAGCATCATGCACCATCTCGATTAATTAGAATAAGCTCAAAAGCAGCCCCCTGGCTTTCCAAAAAAACCAAACAAACAATGCTAGCTAGAAATAAATTATGGACAAAATGGAGATCCACTAAAAACCCATCTGACCACCAAAATTTCAAACACCTGAGAAATACAACAAAGAAACTCACCTATCTAGATAAAAATAATTACTACCTTCAATATCAACAAAACCAAAATCAAAACCCCAAACATTTCTGGTCAGGAATAAATAAACTGCTCCATCCAGGGAACACCAAAACACCTACACCAGCTAGCCTAGCTCAGACCCAACCCAATATAATAGCCAATACCTTCAACAACTTCTTCTCTGAAACAGTCACCTCTCTAGCAAGCACCATGACCCCCCCTTCCCTTCCAATAACCTCTCCTCAAAACAGCACCCCCACACTAAAATTGAATACAGTCTCCACAACCTATATACGTAAGTTACTCTCTAAACTTAAACCTTGCACCCCTTCAGCCGACAAACTACCAGCTGAATATCTTCAACTAGCAGCAACTGAACTAGCTTACCCAGTCTCCATATTAATTAACAGAACTATAACTGAATTCACTATCCCATCCTGCTGGAAAATCTCCCATATCATTCCCCTCCATAAAGGAGGTAACTCCAACGAACTTTCTAATTTCTGACCAATAGCCCTTCTATCTCCACTATCTAAAATTATGGAACGTTGCATTCACCATCAACTCCTGTATCATCTCTTGCAAAATAACCTACTCGTTGACTCACAACATGGATTTAGGCCCCACCACAGTACTTCCACTGCCCTTCTCTCCTTCACAGACGTGATCAACAAAAACCGCAATAACAACCTTTACTCCTCTGCACTATTCCTTGACCTCTCAAAAGCATTCGACATGGTGAACCATCAACTTCTCCTAGATACTTTAAAATCCCTCTCACTTAATTCATTAGCACTACAGTGGTTTGACTCTTACTTGAAAGATAGAAAACAAGCTGTCCTCTGGGACAGCCATCTATCCTCTGAGCTCCCTGTCACTATCGGTGTCCCACAAGGTTCTATCCTTGGCCCCCTCCTTTTCTCCATATTCATAAAATAACCTGCCTACTTCACTCCCAACATCCACTTGTATACAGTATGCTGATGATTCTACTCTCATCTGCTCTGCTCTATCTCCAGAGAAACTCCACTCCTCAACCCAAAATGTCTTTACAGCAGCAGAAAAATGGTTCCAACAAATCTGTCTCCTCCTTAATCCCAAAAAAAACAAACTACTACTTTTCACCCCCACCCTTAAATCTGCCCCAATCTCACTTTCCATTATGTCTTGTAATGGCACTATCATTAAACCTGACAGTTCTACTAAACTTCTGGGCGTTACTATAGACAATCAGCTAAGCTTTGACTGCCACATTGATCTGACCATCAAGACTGTGAATAAAAAAATAGGTGCCCTCTACAGACTAAAGCCCTTTCTTACTGCTACTACCCGAGTGTCTCTTGCCCAAACTCACCTCATCTCCACACTATTGTATGCCTCTCCATCTTTTATCAACCTTTCTAAAGCTAACCTTCAAAAACTTAACACAGCGTACCATAGTATTGCCAGGTTTGCCACAGGTTCCCCATTCCGTACTCATCACTGTCTCAATCTAAAAAAACTCAATTGGCTAGAACTTCAGAACATAATACTTCTACATCAATTAGTCATCACTTATAAAATTCTACATTACCCCTCCAATACACCCATACTTAATAACCTCATCACCCCATATAAAAATCTTACTTCCCTTCGCTCAGCCAGCAAGCTTCTAGTAACTACTCTCAAATCCCACAATAAAGCAGGTGACTCCTTATTTGCCAACACTGTAGGATCTTATTGGAATAAACTTCCTGTAGATCTGACCACCCTAAGCTCACCTCACCTTTTCAAAAAACAAATAAGAAACCATTTACAAACCCACTGGCTATGCCCATGCTCTAATCCTGACTGAGCTCAGCATAGAATTTCCCCTCTTACCAGTCCCCCCCCTCACTTCCACTAGTTGTTCTCTACCTTTGATCATGACTCTACTGAGCAACTTACAGAATTTTCTTTTCTCTTTTTTTCTTACATTTCCTACATCCTCCATCTTCATGCTATATCACTGCATCTTGTCATCTTCTCTTTTTCTACCTCTATACAGATCTCTTCTATGCTGATCTCCTTCCTAATACTAGTGCCCTGGCACAACCTTGTTCTATTCTAAACTGTAAATATTGTAATTTTTATTTGGCTCTCCATATGTCAATTTAATTCCAATCTTCTGCATTTATTAGCAGTCTTACTCTAGCAATCATTACAAAACAAAGTTGCCTCTCCATTGTTATTTTCTTGTCATAATACCTCTGCATTTTAGTTTACTATACTACATAATAATTGTTCCGTTATTTGCTTTTATGTTTGTATACCTTTGTTTGTTTTTGTCTTTGTCTTTGTTTTGGTTTTTGTTATTTGATTGTTTGTTCTCTTTATTATAAGTTACTAGCATGTTAGTGGAGCTTTTCTCCTCGGGCCTCTGCTGAAAATGGACATGTATCCAGCCAGACTAGCCCGGTTAACAAATGTAAAATAAAAATAAAATAAAAAATAAATATCACCTTATGGAGTACTTGTTCATTTGAAGAGACATACTATATCTTGAGGAAAAATGAAATAGTTTCTGGTTGTCATTGACATACACATATGATTCTACTGGGCAAATGATACAATTCCATGATAGATTGAAGCAGTTAAAAAAATGTATATCATACTCTACTCTGCAATATATGGAAATCCATTCATGCAGATCTGTTGCACTTCTGTGCCAGGAACAGACTCCATTCTGGCTTGGAAAGGCCAGTGGTAAACTGAGGTGGGTTAGAAAGGTAATCAACAACTGTATGGTTACATTAAGGTAGATAAGATGTCACAGAAACAGAAGAGGGGTAAAGGAGCACATCCAGCGTACAACAGGCAGAAGGATAAAACACAGAGGAAAGCACAGCAAGAAACAAGGGTGACTTGAAGCATGCTTGAGTACTATCACAATGGACTTCATTGAGTAAGTAGGAAGATGGGTATGCAAGCAGAAAAACCTGTAGAGTGGCTGGTCATTGGTGTTTTAACAGAAGTATGTCGCAGTAACAAAAGGGGACTGAAAAGGAGAGGCTTGGGAGTAGGTTGTTTAGGAATGACACAGCGAAAGAAAAGGGATGGAGGAAGAGGTGACGATTTAAAGGAAAACATTATAGCTAATTAAGGGAAAAACATATAGCTAATTTATCTTGGTCATCTGGGTAATTTTAATAATGTCTGTTTCTGTCTGCAGTGAACCCAAGAAAATTATGTGGAAAAATGCCCTGTCCAAAATAATGCCTTCTACAAAAGTTGACACAGACACTGTTTTCCGTATAAACAGCAATGTCCTAGTGTGAAGTCTTTCTAATGTAATTACTTATGATATCAACATTCCTAGTTATTGGCAGGGCTGGATTAAGTTGGGTGCTATTGATGCTGCAGCATTAGGCCCATTCCTGAAATAGGCCCAGATGAAAACAGATGAGAATTTTCTGGAAGCTGAACAGTTTTCCTTTGCTCTATTAACCTCAAAATAATTCTTAGAATGAAATTTGGAGTCCGACTTTCGGACGACTATACACAGCGTTACTTATTATACAGTTATAATTATTCTTTGCGCTGTGATGTAACTATAACGTCATTGTGTTTATTGTTAACCGAAGATTTCAAGTCCTATCAATTTTACATTAGTTTACTTTGTGATATCTTTCCTACTGTTTCATACACACACTTGCTATGGCATCTCAACCCAGTGGATGGGATAAAGCGAAAAAGAAAAGGAAAGAAGCAGCAGAACAAGAAAAGCTTTTAGCAAAAATTCCAAAATTGAATTCATACTTTGGAGTACGAGCATCTTCATCTCAATCATCTGTGTCAGATGCGATTGTGAGTTTGAGTGCTCCTGAAGACCAGGCCAAGCAAGATGAACCTGTAAAGGCAAGAGAAAATAAACAGCAGGAAAGTTCAGCAGAGTGAAAAGAGGTGAAAGGAGACGCTATCGCTGAAGCACTAGTGCCAACGCTGGAGGCTTTCACCAATGATTTGAGACAGTGGGGTAAAATCAACACTGACACTCAAGAATATTGGGCCAAGAAAGGGCCAAAAGACTGCCAACACACTGAATCAAAGTTTGAAGATAGTGCCAGATGATACCCAGGTGAGTCATTCCAATGTCGATGAACAAAGACCTTCCTCATGTGTACACATCCACTCAATGGTGAAAAATCCTGCAGACAATGGTTGTGCTACTCGCCTTTGACAAAGGAAGTGTTCTGCTTTGCATGCAAGTTGTTCGGCAGCAGTGCTGTTCAAGTTACCAAGTTTGTTTCTGACAGTTTTGACAACTGAAGGGCAGGCGAATCCAGAATAAAAATGCATGAAAGCAGTGATGGTCATCGTGAGGCTATGTTGTCCTTTGCAAGCTGACAGGGGGGGGCCAGTCATGTTGACTACCTAGCCAACAAACAGGTCGAGGAAGAGCAGTGTCACTGGCACCAGATTCTGAAGCGGCTCATCGATGTTCTGATATTCCTAGCTGAGCGTGGTCTTGCTATAAGGGGCACAGATGAGATCATAGGTTCCGCTCATAACGGTAACTACCTTAGCATCATTGAGCTGTTGGCGGAGTACGATACTCTGCTGGCTAGCCACATTAGAAAGTATGTGAACCGCGGGAAAGGTCAAGTTACCTATTCGTC
This sequence comes from Protopterus annectens, assembly GCF_019279795.1. Lineage (NCBI taxonomy): Eukaryota > Metazoa > Chordata > Ceratodontiformes > Protopteridae > Protopterus > Protopterus annectens. The sequence continues at coordinate 612,481,665 of NC_056734.1, read as the reverse complement.
ATTTATAATTTGCAAGGAACTGGTGAAGTTCATGGGACAAAAGGTGCAGGACACCATCCTGAAAAAAGCCAAGGAGGCGAAGTATTTCTCTGTCTCAACTGACTCGACACCTGTCATATCATGCCTCGATCAGCTAATGATTGTTATCTGGTACGTTCTGCCGGTGGGCCCAGTTGAATGGTTCCTGACATTCATGCCTATGATGATGAGATACATGGCGGAGCAGATGGATAGCATACTTCTGAACTTTCTGAAGAAAAAAGGCTTGGATATTGCTAACTGCAGAGGCCAGTCGTATGACAATGCGTCAAACATGTCAGGACGGTACAGTGATGTCCAGGCAATTGTGAAGCGAGAATGTAAATACACCGCTTTTATTCCATGCTGCAAGTACAGCCTAAACCCGGTAGGAGATCAGGCTTTTGAAAGCTGCGGTGGCTGTACCAGGTTTTTTGATTTTGTTAATTGACTGTATGTATTCCTGCCTGACTCAACATATCACTGACAGCAACTAAAGAATCACTGCATGCTGATGCTCAAGGGTTTGCCTGCAACCCGATGGCGTGAATGTGCAGATGCTGTCAAAGCACTGGTAGAAGGGTGGAAGAGCATTCAGGAAGTCCTGGATGAGCTTGTGGCAGATAAGGAGCAGAAGGCAGATAAGAGAAATCAGGCCGAGGGATTTTCGCACAGGATGGACGAACATGAGACAGCAGTTATGGCAACTGCCTGGAACGATATCCTTGGCCGTCTCAACAGTACGAGCATTAGCCTCCAAGATCTTACAGTCAGCCTGAGTACGGCAACTGGCTTGATGGCATCACTGGTTGACACGGTTCAGTTTGCACAAGACAGATTTGACATGTATGAGCAGATGGCGACCGAAAAGATTCAACACGGCGAATACAAGGCTGAGCAGCATCGAGGCCGTAAGCGAAAGTGAATGCCTGGTGATGGAGTTGCAACTAAGCAGACCTCAGCCCAAGGGAAACGTTCAAAACTCAGACATATCTGGTCATGATCGACAGTCTGTTAGCTGAACTGGAAAAGCGGATGAAGGCATATGACAATATTTGTAAAACATTCGGATTTCTCTCGGAGCATTGAGCAGATCGAGTCAAAGCTAAGAATCTCGTTTCCTCGTATCCAGATTACTTGGAAGACACACTTGTGGCTGAGCTGATACAGTTTGCTGCATTTATGCACACTCAGAAACCAGTGACTGTGAACGAATCAGCAGAGCTTACCATGTACAAGCTTTTGTCATCTTTGAATCTTTAACCAGCAAACAAATAGGCTCGGACTCCTTGCTCCAGCAAAAAATAATGATGTTGTTAGGATTCTGACCCAAAAAGTAGCGAAACAAGTTTCTAAACGCAAAATTTATTGGTATAGCGTTTTCGCCATGTACACTGACACAGCTTCTTCAGAGTAAAAACAACTGACATTTACTCTAAGTCAGTTTTTAAATCATTAAAAAGGAAGTGATGTCATAACCAATGGAACTAATATAAATACATTTAAAGTCAAATCATTTAATATCGAAATTTAAACACATCAATAAAATCATTACAAACATTATTTTAGTGTACTATAAATGTATGTTTAAAATCATATATACCCTGAAATTGGGAAATATGTACTATAAAAAAATATATATATATAGGGTGGAAAAATCTCCTATTCTTAGGGAGATAAATACTCTAATAAAACAATGATACAATATTCTAATGAAATATGATACAATACAACTGAGGACTATATAAGCATATTAGGTGAACATTATGCGGAAATTACAAGCAAGTTAGAAAACTCATGATAAAGATTTCGTATATAAGTCAAAAGTTGATTGATAGGCACCTGAGATAAAAGCATGATAAAAATAATTATAATTATCTTAGATAACTTCTCAGTTTTAATACTGAGGAGATATTACAATTCTCGTTTAATGCTGGGTAGTTGAATGCATCTGTTCTGAGTTGCCACTCGAGTTCACATAGTTCAAGGAGCAATGGAATAGGACCCCCCCTAATATTACCTTGTATTTGATCTATTGCCATAAAAGAAAAACTGTGGCCTGGTTGGTTAATTATGTGCCTAGCAAGTGCGTTGCTGTCATTATTCTTGATCGCATATAGGTGTTCATACATGCGATCACGAAGTCTACGATCGGTTTTGCCGAAGTAGAAAGACGAACAGCAATCGCATAAGGCCACATAAACAATAGATTTACTTTCACAGTTTAATGGGGCTCTAATAGTGTATTTTTTATTACGTATAGTAAACGTCTGTCCTGATCTAACTTTGTGACATCTATTACAGAAACCACATGGAAACATACCCACTTTCCTATTAAAAGGTGTTTTAGGAGAAGCCCTTTGTAATAACTCCTTTAAATTGTTGTTTCTTTTAAACACAAATCTAGGAAATAAACCAAATTTGTCAGTGAGTGTAGAATTACTCGAAATGAAATCCCAATTCTTACGTATGATAGTCATAATTGCCTTCGAGTCTAGACTGAAGGTCATAATGTAACTAGAAGATGGATCAAAAGAGGTTAACTGGGATGGTGTTTCAACCAATGTTGAATTTATGTTGGTGGTATCATTCGGGTTATTCAAAGAGGGAACAAGGGACGTTACATCATTGTTCCTACTTAAAATGGCTTTAAAGAAACCATTTGTTCTCTTTGTGTGTACTTCTGAGATAAGTTCACGAATAAGATGAATAGGGTAACCTCTATTAAGAAACATCTCAAGCAAAAAATCACATTCTTTTTGGAAGTCATCCAAGGTACTGCACATCTTTGCCGCCCTCACTAATTGGCCCTTGATTATGGCTCTTTTCTGTTTAAAGGGGTGGTGGCTCGTAAAATGTAAAAAAGAATTGCAGTACGTTGGCTTTCTATAAATGTTTGAGATGTAAGAATGGGTTTGGGCATCTTTGGTCAATTTGATGTCGAGGTAGTCAATTTCTAAACTAGAAAATTTATACGTGAATTTAAAAAATTCAGTAGTTGAATTAATAGAAGTGATAAAGGCGTCCGCTTCAGGGAGGTCACCCCTAAATAGCAAGAATACATCATCCAAGTATCTCGTGTAAAATTGTACTGGTGCCATTAAGGTGGTGGACGCAAAAAGCAAATGCTTCTCCCAGTATCCCATGAAGAAGTTTGCCACGGAAGCCCCACAAGGGGACCCCATGGCAACTCCTTGTTTTTGGAGGAAGTACTTCTTGTTAAAGATAAAATAATTAGACGACAGGACTATATCCAATAGTTCTGTCACTAATTCAATTTCCAATCTAGGGGCACCTAGTTCTTGAAGCAACAGTGCAGTCCACTCAAGTGCTTCCTGGTGGGGTATTGAAGTATATAAGTCCACCACATCAACAGTGAGAAAGTTGTCATCACTGTTGAAGGGTAGACTATTGATACGTTCTAAAAACGACCATGAGTCTTTACAAACACCGGGAAGACACTGGACATATTTAGACAAAAGTTTATCCACGAGTTTAGCACTTGGATATGTCATGGAGGACCTTCCATCAATTAAAGCCCTCATAGGTGGATTAAACAAGTCTTTATGGACCTTGGGGATGCCAAACATAACTGGAATCTTCGGTAATGTAATGTCTATATAGTTGTAAGTGTCCAGATCTATCTTGTTTTCGAGAAATAAATCCCGAAAATAGCCTCTCATCCTGTTATGTGCAGTATGTATTTCATTAATGGAAGCTTCAGAGTATGCTGGTGAGTCCAAAACTAAAGACATTTTCTCATTGTACACTTCATTTTCAAATATAACCAGCCCACCCCTTTGTCTGGTTTTATTAATCGTACTGGTGCATGACAAAGGTTAGTGAGTAATTCAAGTTGCTCTTTAGAGGTGTTAAACACCCGAGTGGGCCTTCTCAAAAGATTATCATTGAACATGTGTCTTAGATCTACTTCACATACATGTTCAAAAAGGGCTAAAGAGGGGTGGAGGGGTGGGTTAAAAACACTTGGTAATTTAAGAATTGAAGTGCCTGGTAGGGTACATTCATTGTTAAAGAACAATTTCAAATTTAATTTTCTCACAAAGCATTTGAGATTTATGATTTCTTTCGTGATGTCACCGATTTTACTCGGGACAAACGTGTTCCCATAAGCCAGGAGTTCAATAAGCTCATTAGAAAGAGAAATGTCAGTAAAGTTATAAATTTTGAAATCGCCATTTTGGTTACAAACAATTTTGGGACCATTTTGTGTTAAAGGGTCCCCGTTAGTTTCTGAAGCTCCTTCCAAGGTTAAATCAAAAAGACTTGTGTCAGTTAATTCCAGTTCTGCCTCCTGTTGTTCCGTTGGCGGGGTTGACGCTGGTCTAAAAAAGTATTATTACCATGCTGGTTCTATCTAACATTAGTCCTAGGAACAGAATTATTGTTGGCATTGAGACCCTTTATTCTGTTACTTCGTCTGGGGCCAGGTTGTTCATCATTATAAATTTGGTCATCAAAAGGGGGGGTGTTGTCATGCGATGCCTGTGTAATGTTATCAAGCTGACCCGCCCCATCCCCAAGTGATGGTTTCTTATTTTCCAAAAATTGGAGTCTAGGATATGCAGAACCATTTTTATATGCTTGTCTGTCCCTTAATAGTTTTTTACTTTTATTTGATTTCAATTTATTAAGTAATGCATCAATACTAGTTAAAGTTCTGTCATAGTCAATTTTGTACTTAGGGAAGTCCAAGTCAGCTTTTAAGTCTCTATCAAGAAGTTCAGTTTCCAGTAAAAGTTGATTTATCTGGATATCATAATGTTTGATGATAAGCTCAAGCAAATGGACCCCTTGAGCTTGAAAGAGATCCTTTAATTCCGCATAAAACAGTGCATTATTCAGCAAGCCCGATGGGGAAAACGTGTTCCGTAACCCCTTAGGAATTAAGCCTTCATTAATGCACTGTCTAAAGTAAATAGTCTCTAGTTGTAGTTTCTTAAGATTTAGGACATTGTTATCAAAATGCTTCAATTTATCAGATAATGTAGTATTTGCTACATCAGTATTTCTTAAAGTGTCAGAAAAAGAGTTATGTTCAGAGAACAGGAATACATCCGTACTCTTCATCCATTCAGTAAAATTAGTAATATGACTTACATTACTACAAGAGGCACCATTAGTATTCGTTGGAGTAACCCGTTGAGGCAGAATGGAAGGAGCTGGCCCCCTTGTTAAAGTTGGTACTTCTGTGTTATTAAGATGGTCGTTCCGGATAGATGAGCTCTATTGTTTATGTGGCCTTATGCGATTGCTGTTCGTCTTTCTACATCGGCAAAACCGATCGTAGACTTCATGATCGCATGTATGAACACCTATATGCGATCAAGAATAATGACAGCAACGCACTTGCTAGGCACATAATTAACCAACCAGGCCACAGTTTTTCTTTTATGGCAATAGATCAAATACAAGGTAATATTAGGGGGGGTCCTATTCCATTGCTCCTTGAACTATGTGAACTCGAGTGGCAACTCAGAACAGATGCATTCAACTACCCAGCATTAAACGAGAATTGTAATATCTCCTCAGTATTAAAACTGAGAAGTTATCTAAGATAATTATAATTATTTTTATCATGCTTTTATCTCAGGTGCCTATCAATCAACTTTTGACTTATATACGAAATCTTTATCATGAGTTTTCTAACTTGCTTGTAATTTCCGCATAATGTTCACCTAATATGCTTATATAGTCCTCAGTTGTATTGTATCATATTTCATTAGAATATTGTATCATTGTTTTATTAGAGTATTTACCTCCCTAAGAATAGGAGATTTTTCCACCCTATATATATATATTTTTTTATAGTACATATTTCCCAATTTCAGGGTATATATGATTTTAAACATACATTTATAGTACACTAAAATGATGTTTGTAATGATTTTATTGATGTGTTTAAATTTCGATATTAAATGATTTGACTTTAAATGTATTTATATTAGTTCCATTGGTTATGACATCACTTCCTTTTTAATGATTTAAAAACTGACTTAGAGTAAATGTCAGTTGTTTTTACTCTGAAGAAGCTGTGTCAGTGTACATGGCGAAAACACTATACCAATAAATTTTGCGTTTAGAAACTTGTTTCGCCACTTTTTGGGTCAGAATCCTAACAACATCATTATTTTTTGCTGGAGCAAGGAGTCCGAGCCTATTTGTTTGCTGGTTATTGGTTTTTTCTGCTTTGTGATCTTTGAATCTTTCTCAGACATTTCCAAATGTTGAGATTGGGTTATGTATCTATCTGTGCATGATGGTGTCCAATGCCTCTGGCGAGCGGAGCTTCTCAAAGTTGGGAATAGTCAAAGGAGAGCTGTGATCCTCAATGGGGCAGGAAAGGCTAAGCATGCTGGTGCTTATCAGCATTGAGCATGAGCTGCTGTGCAGCCTTGACTTCACTGACACGATAGAAGAATTTGTGCTTGCTAAGGCTCGAAAAACAGCAATATAAGTGCATTAGTAAGAGTGACAATATGCCTAGGTAGGCTAGATTATGTTCATCTGGTTTAGCCTTTTCTGCATAAGTGTACTTTTCAGACAATTGCTATTGAATGTTGATGTTACATAGCTTGATGTTAATCTCAAGTTGTTATGATAATACGTTGACACATCGTTATTATTATTCATGTTCAGTAAAGGTTGGCTAGTTGCATTGCAAGCAATTAAGGCTTCTTGGTCAGTCTGAGTGCGTATTTATGGTGAGTGTCGAATGCACATGCACCAATGCCGAGAAATAATAGGCCCTTTTTGTGCTGCAGCATCAGGCCCAATTTGGTCTTAATCCGGCCTTGGTTATTGGCAAGTTTTTCAGCCATTTAAAAATGCTTGGAAAAACAGTGTGACCACATGTTTTTCTTATAAATTATCATGTATCAGTAACTTCTTTGTAGAACTTCCAAATCATTCAATAATATATGTTTTTATAAGCACATGAATTCATTTTTGTTCATTTTAGTCAATTTTACACCTATTTTTATCATTGATTTTCTCATTGTGACAACTGTATTTTCTATGAGGTGACATTTTTATAGAAAGTTCCTATGTTTCAAAAAATATACAGAAACAACACTGTAAAAACACCCAAGGAAAGCAGGAAACCAAACTAGATCCATAAACCTGTTTATTTAGCACTTTCATCCACATATAATACTGGACGTCATCAGAATAACAAAATTTGTGGATCTAGCTTGGCTTCCTGCTTTCCTTAGGTATTTTTACAAAGTTCCTGTTTTTCTTTTTCTTCCCACATTTCTGAAATAGCAATAATCTCACTTAATAGATCTAGCCATATCTTTGCAAAGAGAAATGGCTATTTGGACTTAGTTTTGATTGACAAAACATGCCTATTTTTTATCTGTTCATTACAGTATCATAATATGTTCTTTCATTTTGCTCAGCAGATATGAGCTTTAGTTGATTAACTGTTCTGTTTGCCATAATAAGTTCATTTTCATGCAGACTGAAGGACATATTCAGTACTGTTCCCTTTGTCTTAAAAGTCTAGCACTCTGTAAATACAGTCCTCAGTCTCATGATAGAAAATTTAATTCAGCTAGATATTCAAATATGGTTCAGTAAAAAAAAAAAAAAATCAACACTGTAATCATGGAGAGACATTATAACAAATGTTGAGAGAGGCTATAGCATATAAAATAAATTATTGACATGTACCAATATGGTTATCATAAGAAATTCAGTTAAAATTTAAGAATTATTTAAGTATTCCTTTAGCAGTAAAATAATTGATCAAAACGTACAATTGCAATTGGAATAGCAGGTAGAACAATGCACATAAGTAAAAGTATAACACAGTACAGGAAGTTGGACCAGGGGAAAGAGCTGCAGCAAAGCTGAAACCTGTTACAGGTTTTGGCTAAGCAACAGAGCTTTTGAATATAAACTTTAGTCAAAGTGATACTCTTATGGTAGAAGCAGTCATACAGGAAGCATATAGTACTAACAAAGAACTACTTATTAAAAGATTGCATTAAATGAACCGAAAGAAAGTGTAATGATGATTGTTTATGTTTCCTTTTCACATTTTGTATGTGAAGTGTAAAGGGTTAAAGTGAAACATCCCCATCAAATGCTGTGGAAATTAAACATTCTTTGGGTACTTGCGTATTATCGCAACCAGATTTCCACATTGCCATTTTTTTCCACCGTATTCACATGCCTGCTGTTTGTCACTCATCCTTAAAGTTACAGGTGATGAAAGGCAGCATATTTCTCAACAACAGAAGTTTCCATGGCCACAACGTAATCTGCGATAGTTACATTTCAGACAGATTTCACTGAATTCATCTGCATGTACAGGACCTCATCTTAGTACTGTAACTGCCTTTTTGCGAGTGAACAACTTCAGAATTTTGTACAGTTTTCAAATTTGTAAGTCCATTAATCAAGCACATGTAACTATTATCATGATTTTAAAACTCTCTGCTTAGGAATTGTTTTCTTGTGTACATTTTCTCCTGGTACATAATTTTACAACATTCTGCAGTACAATTCTGAACTTCTTAGCACAATAAAGTATCAGGGCAAAGCGCTGCCATTATTTGTACAGTTTTCGCATTTGTAAGCCCATTACTTAAGAACATCCAATTGTTATCATGATTTTACAACTCTCTGCTTAGGAATTGTTTTCTTGTGTGCATTTTCTCCTGATACATAATTTTACAGCATTCTGCAGTAGAGTTCTAAACCTCTTAGCACAAGTAAATATCGGGACAAAGCCAAAAAAAAAAATAAAAATAAGAAGGGACCGTCCGAAAATCAGGGACATATCTAAAATATTGCTCTTACTATATAATTAGAAAATTGGGTACTTACGTATTAATTACATGTGCTTACTTAAGAGGCTTACAAATGCGAAAACTGTACAAATAATGGCAGTGCGGAAATTTCATTCTTTGTTGAAATGCACATTGAGGACAAGTCTGTAGGATCCCAATTAAACACTGGAATTAGTATATCCCCAATGACAGAAAAGAACTTTAAAGAAACCAAAGATACTGCTGTAAAACCTGCTGATCCCGAATGAAGAGTGCATGCATGTGAATATTTTTTTTGATTAGTGAGCACTGCAAGATGAATATAACAAACAAAAGAAGCATAAGCTTTAATAATACTGTCAGTTACTAGCCTCCGATTCCTTGGCAGAAAATGGATAAATAAACCTAATTTAGGTTGGGTAGAAATAAAGTACACACTTTCTGAAATTGAAACTTTTTTGAAGTTTCTTATGAAATATAAAATTGGATTTAAGCTACGAATGGTTTTACAAAATGGAATCATACAGAGTATTTAGGTTAAAGCAAATGCCGCAAGTAGTTTTCATTTTCAAATCCAGTCCTCCATTGTAATGCCGAAGCACTAAGTGTATTACTTATTTCCGAAGTGCCTATAGACTGCAACTGTTAGATTATATAGGCAGTGCACCAGTGCAAACTTTGCAAATTCAATGCTAGAATAAGAAACAAAATGTACCTCTATCAGAAGCATACGGATGTGGTTTGAGGGATGGCCTAAACTAACTGAAGCGTATGCTATGCTATATTTTAATCCTCCCATAAGTGTCAGAGATGGTTATGTATTGCAGATATGTACAGACATAATGCCACAGCAAGATCATTCTGTACAGGTGAAAAGCTATATGAACCTCATCATGGAATGCTCAGGATGAAATGAATATCATAGTTATGGTGACTTGTTAATAACTGTCATATAGAGAAAATGCCATTGAATTCACCTCTGTACTTGCAAATGGCATGAGAAGCAATAGTCAAGACTGCAAATTTACTATGCTGGCCCATTTCTCAGAAAAATATTTTTGGCACTGAGGAATAATCATTCAAAGTGCATGGATATATGTGCTGTAAATGATGCCACTCTGTATGCAATCATTTTAAAAACGGAAATAATGTCGTAACACAATGAATTTCAAAAATGCTATGGACAATGATTTTTTAAAATATTGTGGCATCTGCAACTTTACAAAAATAAAAGGAATTTCTCATGTAACTACTGTACCCGTTCATGCACCATGAAATGCCTGTCAGAGTCTACTATAAAGACTTTCTTTACACAGAGTCTCCTTTTACTTTATTTTTTCAAAATATTCATGGCTTTTTTTTTTGTGACAAATTTCCTCTCAAGATGATTAAAAGGTTATGAGCCTTGAACTATCCATCATTCAACTCACTCACACTGCAAAGGTGTATGTTGAAAGAAATGTCACAGGTATGTAGCCATAATTACAGGTTTTACAACTGCTGCTGTTCTGCTGAAGTTTGGACTATTTTTTAAAGTAGTTTAATTACTTTAAAGTGTTTGGATTTCATGTTCAACATTCAGAGTGCATGTCAGTCATTAGATAGTTCATAACAGGGGTATACATGGTACAATATCAACATTTTAAACCAAAACTTAAACGCTAGAAGCCACAGAAACCCAACTCAGGGCTACAGATTGTATACACTAGGGTCGTTTATGTAGTATTCAATACCGTTAATATGCATTATTGTCTGTTCAATCTATATTCCCATGACAATTCACTGAGTAAACTCTTGAAGTATAAAAATCAATGATATCATACTTATTGGGGATGTATATTTTAAGATAAGTAGATAACTCGGCCATATGTATCAATGAGTGGAATTATCACTTTCTCAGTCTTTTTCATTAAACTCAGTCACATCTCTGGTACCATCTGGTTCTACCTGCGGGCCTATTACCTTTCATCCCCATCAACCACCACTTAGCTATATAACACTGTCTGGTTAATATATAGATAAGTATATAATATAATAATATATAGATAACTTAGTGGTCAAACTCAATGACATTAAAGCACATATAGCATCTGGATTAAAGTTTGTCCTCCAAACATGTTTAATGTAAACCATTAAGGAAAAACCTCTTTCAGTTTAGATTAATAGAGAATTAGAAAAATATATCAAAAATGCTAATTATTTTTCATGTGACCTTGGGCCAGATTCAGGAAGGCTTACACGGAGTTCAAGAGTAGTGTAAGCCTCCGTGTAAGCCTCCCGATTCAGGTACAGCCCAAACCTCCGTGTAAGAGACAGCTAACACGTCTCTTACACGGACTGGGCGTGGAAATGCTCAATACCTCATTTGCAGCTCCAAGATATGCAAATGAGGTATTTGAGCGATCCACGAAGCAGAAACCAGTCCGTGTAACGGACGTGTTAGCTGCAGAAATGTACTCAGCTGACAACTGAGTACATTTCTGCAAAATCAAAACGGAGCTATGTCAGCTCCAAATAAAGGGTGCATATGTGTCATTAAGCATGCCAATGGCCAAATATGTGGCCATTGGCATGAAAAGTGTTGCAAAAATAAGTTATTTAACTTTTTTTTTCACGGGATTTTGTGTTTAACTGCAGCACACCAGCAAACAGGGTGCGCTACCTAAAACTGAAAACCGAAGCTTATAAGCCCACAATTGTGGGATTTATGTATTACATGGAATGTCAATGGAGGGACTTGCAGACTAAAAACAATATGGCCTCCGTTTAGTGGTTGTCAAGGGGAAGCTCCGTGTAAGATATGTAACTAAGCATTACTAGGCAATCCTATGTAAATGAGGGTTACAATACTGAATCACACTGCCACATAGGTAATGAGCACTTTCTGAGTAGTGTAAGAGTTAGAGAAGGGGAGGAACAGAGTAAGAGGTAGGTGACATCACGGAGGGGAAGGATAGAAAGAAATGTCCCAGATTGGAGGGCAATGTAAGGTAACAGATGACAGACAGACATCAGGGGGGGGGAGGTGTGTCCCAACAGAACACTAGGAAAGTCAGGAAATTGAGGGTATACGCTATCCCTACACTCCAAGTTTCTTGATATACGTGCATGTGGCGTGTGCGCGCGTGTAAGCCAGGTTCAACATGTGGGAGCGTGTTGCAAACTGTTTACAACGGTTTGCTGGCGCACGTGTGTAAGGCAGTGTCTTGGCGTTTTAGCATGAATCAGCCTAGCTAACACCGTGTAAGGATGTGTGCGCGTGTAACACTGTGTAGGGATGTGTGCAGCGTTTAAGTGACTGTGGCGTGTTTAAGCTGGTGTGCACATTGCTCCCCTCAGGAAACAGAGAGGAAACAGGAAACAACCAAAATACAGGAAACTGCCAGGGAATACTGCTGGAGTTAATTGGTGGAAACAATTACAAGCAGGCAATTACACAGGCAGACTAGAAGCCCAGCCCAGCACTTAAAACACAACAAAGAGCAGTGAAGGCTGTTTCTCACAAGAGATACTGCCAGAAGCTAAGCTATCAGAATTGAAAACTGAAATAAAGCTGAACTCAGAGCAGAAATGCTAGGGGCTGCCATGGCTATTATAATCAGGCATAGGCGAATTGCTGAGGGTGGTGACAATGCAGATGCTGACAGACAACCCAGAGTGAGGAGAAGGAGAAGAGTATACAGGCCCAGGGTCACCTACCATGGGTTACATGAGCTGGAGATAGTAGAGGCTATAGAGTGGACAGAGAGCTCCTGCAGCAGATTGTTGAGCTGTGCAGGCCACACCTCACACACAGAACCAACAGAGGGGAACCCATCCCAGTGGAAACCAAGGTATGTGTTGGCCTAAGAATACTAGCAACAGGTACCTTCCAGAGACCAACTGGTGATATGATGGGGATATCACAGGCATCAGCCTCCAGGGTACTGCACCAGTTCCTGGATGCCATGTCACCACATGTCAGTGATCATATATATGTCCCTAATGACCGTGAAGTTGTGGCCAGCAATATGCGTCTCTTCCAGCAAATAGCGGGATACCCTGAGGTGCTGGGTGCAATAGACTGCACGCACATACGCATCAAAGCACCAGCCGGTGAGCGGGTAGAGTCTACATTAACCGCAAGGGATACCCCTCCATCAACTGCCAGGTCGTGTGTGATGCCCAGGGCATAATAATGAATGTGTGTGCTGGCTGCCCTGGGAGCTACCACGATTCCCACATCTGGCATCTGGCAGCTGTACCAATCATTTGCCAATGGGGACTTCCCACACGGACACCTAGTGGGGATGCAGGTTATGCACTTGAGCCGTGGCTGATGACACCCATCAGAAATGCACACACACCTGAACAGGAACGCCATAATGAGGCACACGCACAAACACGTAATATCATAGAGCGTGTGTTTGGGCTGCTCAAGTCACGGTTCCGGTGTCTGGACACATCTGGTGGAGCTTTGCAGTACACACCAACTACATGTACCCAAATGATCATGATATGTGCTATGCTACATAATATGATCCTGTGGAAACAGCTGCAGCAGGACCAGCACAGGGCTGGGCCAAACATCCCCCCACCATTGCCAAGGCCACCACAGGCAGGGGGTGACTCGGAGGAGGAACAACCTGACCTTGTCCCAGTAGGCAGAAGGAGGCGTGCCCAGTATGCCCTGGCCTTGGCAAAGAGGCAACGCATAGCACATACGCTTGGTCAGTAGGAACACTGGGACTGATACCGCTCTGACTCACTCATACAGTAACAGGGATGCCTAACATGACACAACCTGCTTCCAAATGTACAGGGAGTGTAGTATGTGTATCCGACAGAGGTGGCCCTGCAGCACCACCTGAGGCATGAATGCCATGTGTTAAGTAATGTAATATCATGTACAATATGCACACCTGAGGACCCCAACTAACATCCATATCCACGCATATGACCCTGTGGAAACAGCTGCACGTCATACAGTGATGTACATGTGCAAAAACATGGAACAAGATACAAAATGAGGGTGTCTAGCAATAAATAGCATGGATAACCACACACCCATGTTTGTACCACAACAAGAAGCAACATGGAATAGCCATGGTCAAAAACAATGGCTAAAACCGACTACTACTATATAGCCTGCTGCAGACCACTGTCCTAATAGCAGGAACTGCCCCAGGCCTATGTCCATAGGTTCATACTAGGCTATCTGCCCTAGGGCATTAATAAGCCTAGGCCAGAGTTTTGTGGCGTCTGCCACCCCTGCAAGTTGATGGATATGCCCATTATTTTGCTGTGCCTCTGTCAAGCAGTGATACTGAGGTTATCCCTGGGGTATACCTGCAATCTCCCATCCATTGGTCAAGATCTCACTTGAACAAAGCCAGTGAGGTGCTCAGCCCCACATGTACCAGGATGTTGTTCCACAGCATATGGACTCTCTGGGTGATGAATCTGTCCCTCCAGCACATCCTATTAATATCTGTGTTGAGGTTTAGGTCTCCTGCCCTTGTAGTTCTGATGGATGTAGAGGTCTTGAGGTGAAGCATGTTCATAAAGTCTGGGTTGGACATAGCCTTGTATGTCAGGCACAGATCACCTCTGAGCAGTCAGTAAGTGACTGAATACAGCTGGAATTCCTTCAGTCGGGCAGCATAAGAAATATGTTTGAGACCCTTTCACCTCCTGTAGAGGAATTTGTGGGCCCATCCAATCTGAATGGGGCAGTGTATGCAATCATTGGTGTGATGAGTACAGGTGAACGATGACCTCCCTTGATCTAGATGTGAATCACTGCATGATGAGGTGGCCAATGTAGAAGGCCTTCCAAACTACCCTGGCAATGTGAGTGTCAAGCAAAAGGTCACTGTCAACCTGGGTGCCCAGGTCCCTGATAACCTACGTTGTGCTTAGAGGATTGCCACCTAGATGGGAAGTAGTGGTAACCTTGTTCTTCCTGAAGGGTATGGCTATGCATTGTTTAGTGTTTAATGTAAGGCCATGGCCGTGGCACCAGTTATCTGTGTCTATGAGACCCTTCTGAAGGATGTCTGTGTCAGATGGGTTTCCAGCTATGCTTCCCAGTTTGCAGTCATCTTCAAACTTTGTCAGCCATAATCCTCCTGTGTTTGCTCGTACTTCTGAAAAGTAGATACTGAACAAATGTGGGCCCAGGACTGAGCCCTGTGGGACACCACTTGTGACAGCTCTGGAGTGTGAACTGGCACCAGCAACTTTGACCCTGTGTGTTCCGTCACTTAGCCAATTTGCAACCCATGCTGTGATGTATGGGTTCACAATTAAGCTGGTGATGTTTTCAATGATACCTGAGTGGGGTATTGTGTGAAAGCCTTTGCCAGGTCAAGGTAGGCTGTGTGGACTGCCTTGCCCACGTCAATGGCCTGGGTGAGTGTTTTGAAAAAGTCAACCAAGTTTAAAAGGCATGATCTGCCCTTGACAAAGCCAAACTGGATTGGATCCAATGTCTGCAAGTCCCCTATGTCTTCATTTAGAATTCCCATTATGATCCTCTCCATAGCTTAGCAGAACAGGCTTGTCAAGCTGATGGGATGGTAGTTTCTGGGGTTGGTGGAGGCACCTCCTTTGTGAAGTGGGTCCACCATTGCTGTATGCCACTCCTTGGGAACATATCCTGAGGTGAGGCTAAGATTAAACAGCTGCCCTAACTGCGGGTGTAATTACTCATTGAGTTCATGGAGCACACAACTGGGGACACCATCTGGTCCCATGGATAAAGTGTTTTCTGCCTTGGATTGAGCAGTTCCCACCCCAGCAGTGGAGATGTTTGGGGGCTACAATCCTCTGGTGTACATACCCCCAGTTGGGGGAGGGGAGAAATCTGCACTGAACCTGTCAGTCAGTATGTTGCCAATGTCTGTAGGTGCAGTGATATCAACATTATTCTGAACTAAGTCTGAGCATATCTGGGAGTTTCCTCCCAGGTTTCAAACATAGGTAAAAAGGCCTCATGATTGTCCCTGGAGTCCTGAGTGGGTTTACTCTCAAAACATGCCTCGGATGATTGTATGGGGAACCCAGTGTTTTACTCACAATGAGCAGGGTGCCTTCCCCTACGGATTACGCTCTATCTTGTAGTAGCTCCTTCCTTGTGTTGTACAGCTTGTTTATGGCTAGGGTCCACCAGACTGGATGCTTGCCTGTGGTACAAAGAGTCATTATTATTTGGGATTGCCTGAACCATGCAGTCCTGGAGGTGCTGGTAGAAGGCATTTCTAAGTGATACAGTGGCTTGGGTAATGGTGTCTGCTGGCCTGGGGGCCTTGAAAGAGACCACACCAGTCCTCAGAAATGTGAAGTCGGCATTTGAGAAGGTCTTCACCGTTTCATTTCCCATCTGGGGTGTGGGTGGGATGTGGACTCCCACTGAGAATAGTCCATGATCTGATCTCACCAATGATGGGTATATGTCTGGTGTTGAACAGTGTGACCCCATGTTTGTGATGATGTGTTCTAGTATGTTGCCTCCACTTGAGGGGATTGGGACCAGTTGTTCCATGGCATTTCAGTGTATGAACTCTTGGAACCTTTGTGTTAGAGTGTTGTGGCATGATTAGTGATCCCAGTCTATATGTGGATAGTTGGAATCACCCAGTAGGATGGTGTTTTGAGATACATTTATCCCCTTCAGTGTTTGCAGGATAGCTGTGTGAGGTACCTGAGTTTGAGCGGGTGGCATGTAACATGCTACAAACTGCAGAGCAGTCTTGCCTACGGTCACTGGCACCTGGATGGTCTCTGATGCATCGTGTGTTGCCACCAACCATGAGGTGAGGGTGTCCTTGATGAATATGGACACCCACCATCCTTCTTGGTGTTGTCGGGATGCTGGTGCCGGAATGCATGATATGAGGTAACACCCGATAGTGCCGGGTGCTGTCAGAAGCTGTGAACCAGGTTTCAGGCACAGCACAGACATCAATGTGCTACATACTGAGAAGGGCATAGAGTGTGTGCAGCTTGAGGTTGAGACCTTGGGCATTGAGCAGCATTACCCTTAGTGTCTTTCCTTTACTGTGTTCTAGGGTGGTAGGTGTAGAATCTGAGTCTTGCATAAAAAAGGCACAATGGGGGTGGCAAGAACATCATCTGAAATCCGGAAGCCCAGGGGTGACAGGTGCAAGCTGTCCCTTGCAAATCACCGTGGCCTGTCCAGCATGTCATCCCAGGCAGACAGACATTGGACCCCCTTAGAATGACACCATAGTCTAAGCAAAATACTACAGCTGATCATCTTGTCTCTGTTTATGTGGCATCATACTTGGTGAAGGTAGGATACTGCCGAAGGTCAGGGTCATACCTGCCTGGCCTACATAATCAGAGGGATCCTCTATGTCTCTTTCCATGTAGTCCAGGGAGGTACATCTCAGGTCGTTCACACCAGCATGGATTATGACTGTGTCAGACCTGTACTTGCAGTTTAGTGACCTGAGTGCTTGCATTATGTGGTGGATTCCACTGCCCGATAGGCAGCTTACTGTGACCTCCTCTGTACCTGATCTGGTGAGTGGGACATCAGTGTGTCTGACTATGGAGTCACCTATGACAAGTGTGTCCGGCATTGTGTTTGGCCTTAAGGGCTGTGACTGTTTGGCACACCAACTCTGTGGTCAATGTGTTGCATGTGCTGTGCCCTGTGGAGGCAGTTGTGTGAGTGTCTGCTGTGGTGGCCACCGCCATTCTGGTAGACTTCTGATCAGAGCCTCGAGAGTGTCTCTGTGTGTCTATGTGTATGATCTTAAGTTGTGACAGTGCCATGTGAGACTGGATTAAAGATGTGTGTGTGGTTACCTTCACCCTCTCTCTGGTCTTGCTAGTCCTATGTTGAGAGAGCTCAGCCTCCACTTTGGCTATATAGTTGCATCTCTCACATGTATGTGTGTTTTATGGCAGAAGGAGAGGGTTGTCAGTGTACATGAGGCAACTGTAACAGTGCCTCAATATTCCCAGGTTCACCAGCTGAGCAGGAGAGGACACTAGCAACTGATCCCTAGACATGCTAGAAGGAATAGACAAAACAATGTTGGAATACAGGGAGATATCAAGCCCCCAAGCCACATCATACTGTTTGATTGACAATAGCTACACATACACCGGTGTTTCATAGTGTCATAGTGTACTACTAGGCTATCTGCCCTAGTGCATGTATAAGCCTAGCCATAGTGATGTGGCTATTGCCACCCCTTATAGTGGTAATAAGTGTACAGAATAGATTCTGAATATTGTGCCTCTGACTTAGTAGTGACACATTATGACCCCTTACGTAATTGAATAACATGACTGTGTCTCTGTCTAGTCTGTGCCTCTGTCTCATATGCAGTTGTCCAGATGTCTCCTGAAGAGAGTCAGTGAGGGACTCTGTCAAACATGACCTGGGATACTCTGCTAGAGTGTGAGATGCCTCTGAGTTATGACTCTGTCCCTCCAGCATGTCCTATACATGTATGTGCTGAGGTTCAAATACTCAGCTCTCATGGCTCTGGTGGATTTGGATTGCTTGCAGTGGAGTATGTCCACCAAATCCTGATTGGACATGGTCTTGTATGTCAGGCATAGGTCACCTGTAAGTATGTGGTATGACACTGAACAAAGCTGGACTTCCTCTATTCTGGAAGCATATGACATGTGTTGAAGAACCCTGATCTTCATGGTAGGTACTTTTCGGGTGCAAAGGTGCAAAAGGCAGGATCTGCCCTGTACAAAGCTGAACTAGGTGGGAACAAGGGTCCGTTGGTCAGTAATGTGTCTGTGTAAGAGCTCCATGACTCCTCCCATATCTTTGCAGACAAGGCTGGTTAAGCCTGTGTGGTGGTAGTTGCCATGGTCTGTGGAGGCATCCCCCTTGTGGAGTGGGACCACTGTTGCCGTATGCCAGTGTTCAGGTACATATCCTGTAGCAAGACTAAGGTTAAATAGCAGTTGTATATATGGGTCCAGCCCCTTCTGGAGTTCACATAGCATGCAACTGGAGATACCACCAGGTCCCATGGATGCTGTGTACTTGTCTTTGCTGAGTGTGGCTCTCACATGGACATCCAAGATGACAGTGAGGTTACATACAGCAGTGATAACTATCTTGTTTTGGGGGTGAGGGAGGGGTAAATCGCACTGAAGCTGTCCGGAATGTTGCCAATATCTGTCAGGTCACTGGAATATATGTTGTTGTGTACCAACTCTGAGCATATCCGAGGGTTCACAACCAGGTGTCTGACATAACTGAAGAAAGCAGTGTGGTTACCTTCATTGTCTTTGGTGATTTATGTCCCCAAGTTGACCTTGCATGTCTTTATGAGATAATGTAGCTTTCTACTAGTGCTGATCACAGCTGTCTTCCCTTTTGGAGATGTAGCTCTGTCTTGCATTAGTAACCCTCATCTGTCATACAGTTTGTTTATGGCTGGGGTCCACCAGACAGGACACTTTCCCTTTGTGGAGAGGGTCCTGTTTTCAGTTGTGATTGTATGGTCCATGCTGTCTGACATCTAGCTAAGGGGAGGTCATTCTGGTTCTGCAGTTATCTTTCATCAGCATTAGAAATGACCACAACAGCCCCTGTGGGTGTACCTCATGCACACACATCCAGCACCTGTAAAGTCCACAACAGTACCTCACCAGGAGTATGACAGAGCTGGAACACATGTAATGTGTAGTCTGATTAAACAGAGTGCAGCTCCACACACTGCCATGCTGTCCACCCAGATGCAAGCTGTGCCTGATGTAGAAAGCCATGTCCAAGCTGGAATCAATGCACATGCTGCACCTTGTACAATCTGAATGGCAGGGAGCTATGCACATGAGGGACCTGAACCCCAGCACTGACATATATAGGACAGGCTGTACTGCATTATCCAAAACACAGAAGCCACCCCACACATGAGTAAACTACCAGTACAGGTTGTCCATAGAGACACTGGTTGAGTCCCTCAACAGGAATCCTAATGAGTGGATGGGAGATGGGAGGTTTACCCTGGGTATCAATGTTATGTCACAGGTAGACAGAGGCACAGTATACTAAACAAGACATATGACATGTCGAACTACGCTTACAATGTGTTGATGGACAAACACATTCTCCGACTAGCATTAGGTCAAGATACCTCTTGAACACAGCCAGCAAGGTGCTCTGCCTCAAATGGACCAGGATTGTATTCCACAGCATAGGGAGTCTCCGGGTGATAACTCCATCCCTCCAACATGTCCAACATACATCCCTGCTAAGGTGTGAGTCACCTGCACTAGTGGTTCAGGTGGATCTTCTGAGTCTGAGGTGGAGCATGCCCATTAATCTCTGTTTGGACATGGCCTCGCATGTCAGGCACATGTCACCTCTAAGCAGACGGTATGTGAGTGAATAGAGTGTGAGTGTCGTCAATCTGGCAGCATATGACAGCTGTTGGGGTTCCTTGATCCTTTAGGTGGGGGACAGTCAGGGTGTCTCCAATTGCTGCAGATGTTGGGTGAGATACAGCCAGAATAGGGCATTCGACTCGATCACCGGTCTGATAAGTGAAGAGTACAGGGGAACAATGACCCACTAGATCTGGATGTGAATCCCAGCCTGATCAGGTGGGCAATGTAGAAGGTCTTCCTAGCCACTTTAGCAATGTGAGTCTCAGAAGAATGGCGACTGTTAACCTGGGTCCCCAGGTCCATGATAACCTCCTCTGTGCTTAGAGGATTGCCACCTATATGGTAGCTTGGGGTCACCTTGCTTTTCCTGAAGGGTATGTCTACACATGTTGTGCACTCTGACTTCAGGCCATGGCCCTGGCACCAGCTATCAGTTACTGTGAGTCCCTTCTGAAGGATATCTGTGTGTGATGCACTGTCCACTATGGTGCCCAGTGTGCAGTCATCTGCTAACATTGTCATCCAAAGTCCTCCCATGTTGGCCTGTACTTCTGGGAAGTACATGACAAACAATGGGGCCAAGGACTGAGCCCTGTGTGACACCACCTGTGACCAGCCTGGAGTCTAACATAGTGCCAGCAACTCTAACCCTGTGAGTCCCGTCCTTAAGCCAGTTTGCAACCCATCTTGTGACATATGGGTTTACATTTCAGTTGTTAGGGTTTTCCACAATACCTGAGTGGGGTATTGTGTTGAAAGTGTTTGCAAGGCCAAGGTAGGCTGTATGGACTGCCTTTCCCCAACAATGGCCTAAGTGACCAATTTGAAGATGTCAACCCAGTACAAAAGGCATGATCTGCCCCTGACCAAGACAAAATGGGATGGGTACAATGTCTGCATGTCCCCTATATCTTTGTTTATGAGCTCAATTATGATCCTCTCCATAGATTTGCAGACTACACTTGTTAAGCTTATGGGGCAGCAATTAACAGGGTCTGTAGAGGCACTGCCTTTGTGCAGATGTGCACAACTGGACCCTAACCAGGCTGTTGTGCACACTATGGAAATGTAAAGCAGTGATAGGACTAAAGCCCAGGATACTGACCACCACAGTGAAAGTACTGAAACACTACACTAGACAGTGCTACAGTGTTAGGTCAGTATGAACGGATGTTGACAATTGTGTGCAAAGTATCCCATGCAAAACCTGCAGGCACAGTATACTCCCTGTTTTGTTCACACAAAAAGCATTCGGACAGTAAATACACAACATGGCACAGAACACACAACCATAAACTTCAGGTATTTGTTGAAGGTCACACTCATCCACAAATGTGATGGGCTGCAGAGTTCAACATATGTAAAGCCCACACTGGGCATGCTCACACACTTAGATAAATGAGACATCATTCACACAACATGCCACGGGAAGGCTGAACTGGGCATGCTCACACACTTGGTCCAAATGTTACCCCTAGCAAATGTGAAAACACACCAGAGGATGCTCATCCCCCTTTCTAGACACTGATCATGTAAGCACCCTATAAGTATATTGGAGAAAAGGATTCTCTCAGTAATCCGAATAGCGCCGTGCTAATGCGTCCGTCTCTAGTGTCATAACATAGTTAGGTAGGGGTTTGAATCCAGCAGGTGGCAAGTGTGTGTGAAGGGGTAAGTGTGTGTGTAAGTGTGTATGAAAGAAACATCCCTTTTGGCAACTGGGAAAACACACCACAGGATGATCATTCCACTTTCTAGACTCTGATGATGTCAGCACCCTATAAGTATATTGGAGAAAAGGATTCTCTCAGTAATCCGAATAGCGCCGTGCTAATCGTCCGTCTCTAGTGTCATAACATAGTTAGGTAGGGGTTTGAATCCAGCAGGTGGCAAGTGTGTGTGAAGGGGGTAAGTGTGTATGAAAGAAACATCCCTTTTGGCAACTGGGAAAACACACCACAGGATGATCATTCCACTTTCTAGACTCTGATGATGTCAGCACCCTATAAGTATATCAGAGAAAAGGAATTTCTCAGTAATCCGAATAGCGCGCTGTGCTAATGCGTCCGTCTCTAGTGTCATAACATAGTTAGGTAGGGGTTTGAATCCAGCAGGTGGCAAGTGTGTGTGAAGGGGGTAAGTGTGTATGAAAGAAACATCCCTTTTGGCAACTGGGAAAACACACCACAGGATGATCATTCCACTTTCTAAACTCTGATGATGTCAGCACCCTATAAGTATATCAGGGAAAGGAAATTCCCAGTAATGCGAATAAGCGCTGTGCTAATACGTCCGTCTCTAGTGTCATAACATAGTTAGGTAGGGGTTTGAATCCAACGGTGGCAAGTGTGTGTGAAGGGGGGTAAGTGTGTATGAAAGAAACATCCCTTTTGGCAACTGGGAAAACACACCACAGGATGATCATTCCACTTTCTAAACTCTGATGATGTCAGCACCCTATAAGTATATCAGGGGAAAGGAAATTCCCCAGTAATGCGAATAGCTCGCTGTGCTAATGCGTCCATCTGTAGTGTCTTAACATAGCTAGGTAGGGGTTTGAATCCAGCAGGTGGCAAGTGTGTGTGAAGGGGGGTAAGTGTGTATGATTCATATATCCCTTTTGGCAACTGTGAAAACACACTACAGGATGCACATACCCCTTTCTAAACGATATCACAATTATGTATGGCTTTTGATTACAGACATGCCATGTGTGTTGTGCACACACAGAATGCCCATGTGTGTGGGTTGTCCCTCACAATAATGCATGACATTGATTACACCGGTTATGGCAATGAACACATGCTGTATGTGTGTGCCAAATACACATATGTACCTGTGACTTTCAATAGTTACCATGTGTGATGCCTGCCACATGTGAATACATGGTATTTGCACAGGGTAACATTATGACCGTGGTCTTCTGTGCAGATGCTGCATGTGGGATGTGTATATACAGTGTGAGATGTAGATGCTATCAGCCTAGTAGTGAGGGATGCACACCTGGTCTGGGGCATAAAGTCTACATGTTGTTAATGTACAGGAGCTGCATGTTCTCACCTGTTGTGGGAGTGGTAAGACAGTATTCCATAGCAATGCAGTGACTGCATGCTAAGAACCATTCAGCTAGGGTGTTGTAGCTACACTTATTCATTAGCATTCATTAATTTGTCGGAATCCCTGGTGAGGGTCTGATGCCAACCAAGGTCAGGGGTCTACCAGCCTGTGTCACTTGCTCAGTGATCCCTTCCATGTTCCCTATCACGTATCCCAGTGAGCGACATCCCACATCAGCTGTGGTGGCATGGACAATGACTGAGTCATGTGTCCATGCATCTGACTGACTTGTATGTTGTTGTTACAGTTTGGCCATGTGTTTCCATCTCATACATGTGATGTACATCAATGGGTAGGGGATAGGGTTGACTGTGTACATGTGGCAGCTGTGACATTACTACATGACACACATATTCCACAACTGTACCATAGAGGTGACTGACAACTGACCTTTGCACATGCTACCGAGTATTGAGATTACATTGGTGATTCACAGCACATAGGGCCAATGGTGAAAAACAGACATAGGTCCATAGGTTCGTACAGGGATATCTGCCCAGGGCATGTATCCACCTAGCCAGAATGTGCGTGCCTTTCAACATGCATTGTGAATCTGTCTTGCTATGCCCTTTTCCAAGGTTAGTATACTGTGCCTCTTTCTCACAGTGACACATAAGTGATACCCAGGGTAACCCTACAATGTCACATCCAGTCATTAATATCGCTCTTGAAGATAGTCACTGAGTCAGTCTGCCTAACCTCTATTGGGATAATAATCAGGAATGAAGGGAGCCTCTGAGTTGTGAATGTGCCCCTCCACCATGTCCTATGTATATCACTCCTGAGGTTCAAGTATTTCCAGCGTGTATCCTGGTGGGATCTGGATATTCTGAGATGCAGCATGGCCATTACGTGAGGGTATGACCTGGCCTTCTATGTCAGGCACAGATTGCCTATGAAGAGGCAGTATGTCACTGAGTAGAGCTGCTGCTACTTTAACCAGTCAGTATGTGGCATCTGTTTGAGCACTTTGATCCCCTTGTTGAGGTACATATGTGGTAGCCCCAGTTGCTGCAGGTGTCTGGTAAGGTGCATGCCGACAGGTTCATCATAGTCAATTATGGGCATGATGAGGGATGAGTAAAGGGGCACAATGTCCTCCCCTGGCCTACATGTGGATCCCATGATGATGTGGCCCATATAACATGCTTACCTAACCACTTTGTCCATGTTGTTGTCAAATGGTAGAATGCTATCAACCTCGTACCCCAAGGTCCATAATTCCTTGGTCTGCACTTACTGGATTAACACATATGTGGTACATTGTGGTCACTTAGTGTTTGACAAAGGGGATGACTATACTCTTTCTGTCATTCACGTTGAGGCCATGGCTGTGGCACAAGTCGTGTGTTTGCAAGAGTCCCATTTGGAGGATGCGTGTGTTAGCTGTTGAGTTGATTATGGTGTTTGGTCTGCAGTCACCTGCGACTTGCTGAGCCACAGTACTTCCATGATGGCCTGTACCTATGACAAATATATAATGAACATGACAGCTCCTAGGGCTGTGCCTTGTGGGACACCACTTGTACCAGGTTGGAGGCTGACATGGCTCCAGCAATTCTACCATGTGTGTTCTGCCCTTGAGCCACTGTGCAATACCCATAGTGACATAGGGGTTATTATGTACACTGGTGAGCTTCCTAGAATGCACAAGTGGGGTACTGTATCCAAGGCTTATGCAAGGTCCAGGTAGGCTGTGTGGACCTCCTACCCCTTGACAGTGGCCTTGGTGACTGTTTCAAACAAAGCAAACAGGTTTGATAGGCAGGATTTGCCATTGACAAAGTCAAACTGTGTATGGTGACATGTCTGTAGGTCCACAATATCTAGATATGTGAGGTTCATGATGATCCTTGCCATAGCTTTGCAGACAAAGCTAGTCAGACATATGGGGCAGTAGTGTCCAGGATCCGTGACAGCACCACCTGCATGTTGAGGGACCACTGTTGCTGTATGCCACTCTCTGGCCACATATCGTGTATTAAGGCTGGGATTGAACAGTGGTGTTATGTCTGGGTGTAGCTCTTCTTGTGGTTCATGTAGGACACAGCCTGGGACACTGTCTGGTCCCATTGATGCAGTGTTTATTGCTTTGGGAAGGGCATCTCTTACCTGAGCATCTGTGATGTCAGGGGAAGCACTGTGCTGCGAGACATATGTTCCCTTTTGGTGTGGTGGGGAGAGAAGGCAGCATTGAACCTGTCCACTAGGATGATGGCAATGTCTGTGTGTTTTATATTTTGTGTGACATATTGTATTACCTCTGAGCATATCTGGGTAGTACCACTCAGGTTACTAACATAACTACAGGCAGCCTTGTGATTATCCTCAGTGGCTTGTGGAATCCTCTCTCAAAGATGGCCTTAGACAATCATATGGGTGCCTGTAGTTGTCATCCAATACTCATCAGTGGTACCTTCACATTTTGGGAGGTTGTTGTATCATGTAGTGGCGCCATCCTTCTATTGTATAGTGTGTTTATGGCTGGTGTCCGGCGCCCAGGACATCTGACTTTGGAGAATTGGGTCATGCTTTCATATGTGGCTTCATGATCCATGCATTCCTGAATGTGTCCACAGAATGACTCTATACAGGTATCTGCAGTCTGGTCCATATTTTCAACAGGCCTTGGGCCTTTGAAGGTTTCCACATCATTTATGAGGGGTGTGCACTTGCTTGACATGAGCTGTTGACAGACGTGCCGCCCTCCAGACAGAGCAAGGGAGGGTCACAGTCAGCTACCTGTTGGGACGTACCTCCCTGGACCACATGGAAAGAGACACAGAGGAGCTCTTACAGCACCCTCTCAAACTCAGGTCTCCCACACAGCCTTCATGCTGACACAGGAGAGTTTAGATTACTCTGCAAACACCATCATACTGGGTGATGCCAGCTACCCAAACATAGACTGTGAACATTACACAAGCCACAATACCCAAGCTCTAAGGTTCCCATTGATCGGACATTCTTTGGCTATGGAACAGGTAACCAACCTTCCCACAAGAGGGGCAGATATAGTAGAGCTGATCTTTACAAACATGAGTACAAACTGCTCACCACTGGGAGTATATCCCTCATTGTTGCAATCAAACCATATACTAATCACACTGGAGTTCTGGATCCCCCACATATGCAAACCACCAACACATCGATGTGTGTGTGTGGGAAATGTCCCTATTAGCAACCGTGACAGTATGGTACAGGATGCAGATCCCCCTTTTGAAACAGTGATGATGTCAGGACTGTATAACTATATCACCTGTAGTAAAGTCCTCAAATAATTTGCATAGCGCGCTCTGCTAATGCGTCTTTCTTCAGTGTCATAACGTAGTTAGGTAGGGGTTTGAATCCTGCAAAGGGAATGTATGTGTGTTAGTATGAGTGTGGTTTATGTGTGTGCACTATGCTGGGAGGGTTAACTGCCTTTTGCCAACTGGGAGAACACACTACAGGGTGCACATCCCTCCTCCTACACACAGATGATGTCAGCACCCTCTAAGTACAGCATTAGTAAGGAGTTCTCCAACTACTGCAAATAGCACACTCTGCTAATGTGTCTGTTTCTACTGTCATTGCACAGTTAGGTATGGGTTTGAATCTTGCAAATGGAAAGTATGTGTTTTACTGTTGGTGGGGTTAGTGTGTGTGCACAATGATGGGGTGGGATGTGGCTTTTGCCACATGGGGCTATGCACTGCAGGGTGGTCATTACCCTTAACAAGCAGTGATGTTGATAGCACCCTATACAAACAAAACTACAAAACAGAAGGTGGTGGTACTGATAACACATGTAAGGTAACACTTCTTCAAGTAATGTCCACAAAACGGAGTAGGATAATCAAACAATTCTTTTATTCTATACAGACAACATGACAACAGACAAGTAACTGCCAGTACTCAGTATAGTGTTACATGCTACTGTAACACGCACATGTACCGAATATACCTAAATAGTGTTCTGAAGCCTGAATGTGGCAAGTGTGTGGATGTGGGATGTGTCTGTGTGTGCATTTCCGTATGGGAAACATGTTTGCTGTGGCAATCAGGGTACTACAGTACCTGATGCACATTACATCTTCCAACTGATGAGGTTGCCTGAACCCTGTGAGTACAGGTAGAGAAGGGGATGCCAGTAGTAAACAACATAGTGCACTTCTGAAATGTGTACCTGTCATGTATCAACAGCTACTCATGTAGGGTGATAAATAATGGGAATGGCAGGTGAGTGTGTGCATCTGTGTGGGTAGCAGGGTGTGTATAGATGCATGTGTGACAGAACAGATACATGTAGCTGAATCTACATAAC
Organism: Protopterus annectens; assembly: GCF_019279795.1. Lineage (NCBI taxonomy): Eukaryota > Metazoa > Chordata > Ceratodontiformes > Protopteridae > Protopterus > Protopterus annectens. The sequence continues at coordinate 612,454,047 of NC_056734.1, read as the reverse complement.
AGCACAAGATGCGCATTGCCATAGTCAATGTTAGCATGTGATGGTGTGCAGCTGGTACACTTTGTTAAGTAGTATGGGTGCAGATAACAATTGAGGACATTCATACAGTTACTGCAGCAGGACTGCTGGGATATACACACATTTATACTGCAACAGTCAACAGTTACCAACATGTTACTACTTATACACATCTATGTAGTCACCCTGTGCATCAGCAACGTGTTTACCTTTACCTGCACCAATGTTGTAGTATGCAGGAGGTGGCACAGTGTCATCATATGCACAGGGTGTGGGTTAGGTATGCCCAAGCCGGCCACTGGTAACACCAATTGACATGTGTGTGTATGTGTGTTTGTGAGGGGCAGCAGTACAGGGTGGAAAGTTGTTGGTGCAGTGTGTGTGTGTATGTGTTTGCCCTAGGTGTTAGGTTTCCAGGTTTCTGCATGTGTGTAAGCACGCACACAGTCCCACATAATGGCTGCCATGTACAGGGTTTTGTGGACAGCCACAGACTGCACCTGTCAGGTCATCCAGATCAGTGTCTGTGGGCACGGACACGGTACCTGTGCCTGGCAGGGGTGCTACGGGCCGTATCCGGTACTAACCCAGACTGGGTACTGTCATCGGAAGCAGGGGTGTGTTGACTGGACACAGTTCCCTGTTGGGACTGTCCAGAGCCACGTGCACGTGGTCTCCTGGGGCGTCTGGATGACAGCACAGACCCAGCATTGCTGGGGCTGGTGCTGGCACTTGAGGCACGAGTGGGCCCGTTGTCGCCCACGGCCACTGCCAGCTGGTGCTCTTGCTGGCATACGGCCACGTCGACGCCGCAAACGCACACCATCGCCCTGGCCCATGGACATCTGGTTGTGGAGCAGCTGTTCTATGCCCCCACAACGTCTGTCAACGACATCTGTGAAGTTACGGATAGCATTCGCAACATCATGCATGCCGTCTGTCATGGCTATGCGACATGCTCTCAGCTCCCTCAGACCCTGTCTGGTGTACCTTTCCATACGTGCCTGTGCCTGCATGACAGTTCTAAACATAGTGGAGGTTGACATACCTCCTTGGGCACGTCGGCCAGAGGCAGTACGGCCACGGATGCCCCACGAGAACCCATGGGCGACTGTCTGCGTGGTACCATTGGAGGCCTCTGCACATGGCTGCCTTGTGAGGATGCATGTACCACAGGTACCACATTACCCTGATCTATGCCCACTGCTGACTGTCCATCACCTAGGGACAATGGTGACAAAGGATGTAACGGCAGGATGACTGTGCGCATTGATGGGGTTGAAAGCTGTGTACTGTCAATTGGCTGACCAATGGCGGACCCAGACACACCTTCCTGCACCATTACAGACATTTCATCATCATCAGTACCTGGGGCACAAGATTCAGGTTCCCTGCTGCAGGTCACCAGAGCAGCACCAGAACCTACGGGAGGAAAACATGGAACACAGATTACAGTCTCAATACATATTTGAAAGAGATGCACTTCAATACTAATGCACACATTCAGAAATGGACACATGCACTCATGGACACTAACACACATGCACACTTGGGCACAGGCACACTTGCACACATGCACACCCCACAGTAAACACACACATCAGTACCGTGTTACACTACTCAATTTACTACCTGTCAATTACAGTTATTGTGAACACAGTCACCAGCATGTCTACTACAGAGTTACACTACTCTTCCTAGTTTTATAAATTGTTTTACAGATAATTTTAAAAGACTCACCAGCATGTATGGCCTGCCTCATTGCTACATGGGAGGGACCTGGAAGTGTGAAGAGAGTAATGTCAGTGGGCACATGTGTGCCATTCATTTTGCACATGATACAGTACAGTAGTACACTAGTTCCCTTATACACATCAGCTGCACATCATGTCTGTATATATATCATGATGACAGATACATACCACATGCACACCTTATGCGTGCATGAAGTAACAGCGTACAGAACAGTCATATGTACATACCAGGAGTTAACTCTAATCTCACCCTTACCTCTCTTCAAACGTCAACTCAAACTGTACTTCCAAACCCACTGGCTTTGTTCTTCTTGGAGTCCAGGCTAACGTCCCTCTCCCTACCCTCTCTTCACCTTTAACCCCTCATTGTGCATAGAAACTAGCTTCTACCCTGTTTCTTTCACCTTGATGTCCTTCTATGCTCTGACCTACTTCTCCCATCCCTCCCACCTCCTCTTGACTGTCTTCCTTCTTTTCCTCACTTCCCTTCTTGACTCCTGCCTCTTCCATATCATTGTATCTGTCATACTCCTTCTACTTCTCTACCCTTCTGAGCCCTAACTATTATGTATATGGCTTTTGCCTTATTGCATAACCATTATGCTTTAGGTAGGATTGCTTTGAAACCAACGGTACATTGTGTATGACTCTAAACTGTTTGACTTCCTTACATGTATGTTGATTTAATTAACAGGCTGGTGTACAATTCTATTATGTTGGCTGTCTGTAATGACAACTTGTCTGTCTGCCTTTATTACGTTATGTGTGGAGCTTTTCTCCACAGGCCTCTACTGAAAATGAACTTATATCCAGCTAGACTATCTGGGTCAACAAATGTAAAAGTAATAACAATAAATGAATATGGCATCTTACCTGCACGCTCGCTGTCTTGCTGCTGTGTGGATCCAACCTCCATCAGGATGCATGATGGTTGCTGTTGTTCTGGGGCTGGATCCACAACACTTAGCAGTAGCCCCTCCTGTCTGGTGAGGGGGGGATGTGTGGCCACCCCCCCACCTGTGGCTGCCTGTTGCCTGCGGATATCTGCAGCACGCTGGCGGACATTTCTTATCAAATCACTGCAGTGATGTCTCACCTGCTCATATGTCCTATCATGCATGCCAACATCATTTATCCTGCTAACAAGGTTTTGCCACAGTGCAGACCTCTCCTGCTGATTCTGGGTGGTGCGTGAGAACAGGATGGCATAGTCACGCACCAGGCTCTGGTGGATCACGTCATCCTCTGCAGCAGAGTAGGCAGGATTCCGTTTAGGTGCCATGTCTATCTGGAAAGGTACACAAACAGGTTATCAGCATAGTATCTCAACAATACATGGTACACATTCTATACAGGTAGTGTTAACTTCTACTTATTACTGATTGGTTAAAACCTGATTACAGTGTAGCTATCATTCTATGTCATTTGTACTAAGTACTTGGCCTTCAGACCAGTTGTTTTACATTAGGGAGGTTGGTGGCAAGCACTGTGGTGGCAGGACACATATCTTTCATCCATTGAAGTTGGGAACTGCTGATTGTGGGCCCAGTGTACAAGTGTATTACTTCTGGTATGGGCAGTTGGCCTTCAGGCCAGTTATTTAACATTAACGAGGTTTGTGGTCTGCACCCATGTGTGACAATAGGCTGTACTCTGCCATTCATAGCTGGGGACATCTGGTTTCAGGTTTATAGTGCCTGCATATCTGAGCTGTATCTTACTGACATTGCTACACCTTGTTTGTTGTAGCAAACACTACATCCAGGCCTCCTGCATCTACCTTTGTTTATATGCTTGTTATCTGTTAGCTTGTTATTTCACTGGTATGCTACATCCACATAGTACACATCTTTGCAACACATCTGTGACTCACTACTGTTATCTGCATTGCTTACTGTACGTACTTCCATGTTACACATGACAGCAAGTGACTGCTTGTCATTGTTGCATTTACTTCATTGTGACACATTGCACTTAGGTTACCTGGCATTTGCTCACTGGCGCTTTTATATCAGTCAGCAGTTGTAGGTAATGTCAGTACACCCTCACTCCCCACTGGACCTTGTTTTCAATCATTAGTGATTACAGAGTTCACAATAGTATTCTAGCATGTCCAGAGGTCAGTTGTCAGTTCCCTCCTCAGTCCAGCTGGTGAGTGTGGTACTCCAGAGACAATGTTAGAACAGATGCATGTACACAGACAACCCCTCCTCCTAACAACAAATTCAAACTCATGTGAGTGATGCAACCATATACCAGACTGGAGGCTAGGCTCTGTCTAGTCAATACCGCCATAACCAGTCACGTGGCAAAGGGGATCACTCACTACACTTCCAGTCTCATGTAGACCTACCACAACAGCGGACCTAACACATGATCACACATGATCATACTTGTAGGCTCAGACCACAGCTCTGCCTATGCAGCAGAGACCTCCTAAGCAGACATCCAGGCAACCACTACCACATAAATGAACATGTGCAACACATATCACACAAAGCCAATGTGCTGAACACTCACAGCCATTAACAGTTAACAACACACCTCATACACCTGTACTAGGTGCCTCTATCATCAGGCACACTCACATCACGTTCACCAGGCTTAACGAGGTGAGGGTCACGGTGTGCAGCCTGTCAGGCACTATGAACTGCCACATAACACAAACAGTCAGGTAACCCCAAGGCAGGTACAGGTATGACTCAGTCAATGTCCATGCTGCTGTGAATGGCCTGACACATTCCTCCCTGGACTACATGACATGAGACATTACAGAGCTCTCTGAGCACGTAGCCTGAGACAGTTTGACCCTGACCTTGAGTAGCATCCTACCCTCACCTAGAACAATGCCACAATATCAAGGCACGATGATCCCTTCCAACAATTGACTGACATACTGGTGTCATTCACAGGTGTGCCAATGCCTGCCATCTTGGGGTGGTATGCTTTGCTAGGGACAGCTTGCACCTGTCACCACAGTCCTATTGACATTTGGCGGAGCCTCCTGCTACACCCATAGTGCCTGTATTAGGCAAGGCTCATAAGGCAAACCCACATCCATTTGTATCACAAAGGATGAGGAAGTAAGAGTGATGCTACTCAACACTGGACGTCTAGACCCAAGGATGCACGCACCCAAAACCCTACCTAGCATTCTGGACATCGATATCTGTGCAGTAACATGAACCTGTTTCAGGTTTCACAGGAGCACACCAGTACTACCACGTTATAGCTGTTACCATTCTTGTCGGCCACAACACTTGAACAAGGGAGGGGGAGTATCAGTATTTAATGCAGATTCCCACGCCTCGACATTGGTGGCACAGTACAACATAGGTGTTAGGCCATTGAGTACAGAAGACGTAGTTGGGGACCTGGGGAAGAAACATGGTAGCGGTCTGTCATTTGTCTACCACATGGCCCACGTGGATTGACAGACATGTTATATAGCCCAGCTAATCATGACTGATTCACATGTATGGCAGGGGAGGTCATTGTGCCTCTGTACTCATCCATCATCAGGCCTATAATTGCGTACAATGCACCTTTTGGGATGTACCTAACCAGACACCTACAGCAACTGGTACAGGACAACAGTACATCATCAAGGGGATGCAATGGCTCACACAGATGTCATATGCTGCCCAGGTAAAGTGAATCCAGCTGGACTCAGTGGCATACTGCCTGTTCAGAGGCAATCTGTGCATGCCATATACAGCCATGTCCTACCTAGCAGTAATGAACGTGATGCACCTCAGGCAATCAGAGTCCCATACAGCCACATGCTCAGGAGAGCTGGACCTCAGCACTGACATACATGGACATGCTGGAGGGGCATATTCCTAACCGAGAGGCTCCCTTCACTCTGTAATGAGCTCACACTACTGGTTAGGCAGAGTCCCTCATTGACTCTCTTCCATAGGAATCTGGATGAGTGGATGGAGATCATAGTTGTACCCCAGGTATCACTTCTATGTCGCTGTTAGACAGAGGCAAAGTATACTAAAGTCGGACAAGGGCATAGCAGCATAAGATGTGATTGGGTGGCAAAAGACAAACACATTCTACTAGGCTTACCAATGCCCTAGGGCAAATAGCCTAGTATGAACCTATGAACTGTTCATTCTCAACTGTTCGAGCTCATTACAGAGTGAAGGGAGCCTCTCAGTTAGGAATTTGCCCCTCCAGCATGTCCATGTATGTTCTATTCAGTCGCTTACCGCTTGCTCAGAGGTGACCTTTGCCCAACATACAAGGCCATGTCAAACCCAGATTTGATGAATATGCTTCACCTAAAAAACCTAGATCCATCAGAGCCACAAGGGCGGGAGACTTAAACCTCGACACGGCTATTAATAGGACATGCTGTAGGGATAGATTCATCACCCAAAGACTCCCTATGCTGTGGAACAAAATCACGGTATATGTGAGGCAGAGCACCTCGCTAGCCTTGTTCAAGAGAAATCTTGACCAATGGATGGGAGATCGCAGATATACCCCAGGGATTACCTCCGTGTCACTGCTCGACAGAGGCACAGCAAAATAATGGGTATGGTTCCCCATACTAAAGGGGTGGCGTAAGCCACAAAGCGATGGGCTAGGCTTGTAAATGCCCTCGGGCAGATAGCCTAGTATGAACCTATGAACATGTGTGTACTGCTATAGTACATCTGCCATATGTTGCATGTGTGTGTGTTGTGGGGATGCACAGGTAATGGCCAGATACTTCTGCACAGGTGACACGTCTGACACATTCTGGGTGTTCATCCATACATACTGGATGTGTGCTGCCATCCAACCCTGTGATGTGGACACACATTACTCAGCCTGGATATACATATCTGAACAACACCACAAGCACAGTACACTACCTTGCTATGTATGCATGTTATTACACAGTTATTCAGTAGTTATGACAGTGATGCTATCCATGCAGCCCACTGGGCCAGTGGAAGCCACAACACACACCGCCAGCACCTTTGCATATGCGTACCACAGACATCCCACATACTGCATGTACTGTGCACACAGTTATCTAACCCAGAACAACTGCACACCACTTATTAATCCTGTCCAGTGGACTACAGATACACGCATATTGTATAACAATAGTAGGAGGCTACTGCAGCACAGGGCAGATTCACATGACGGGAAGGCATCTGTTGTCTGCAGTGTTAAGATGCTTCACATTCACCAAATGCACAGATATTGCCAACATTGTTGCAGACAGTTTAGGTGCAGGTACCCCCCCCCATTGTCCTACACACGTGTTATTAGTTATCCCAGATGACTGTAACCTCCCTATCCTCTCACATGTCCAGGTGAGAGCCACCCTCATCATTGCAGAACACATATCATCACTGTTACGAAATGGTATCCCTGGATGTGTGCTACATTCACCCCTGGAGGACATAGCACCACATGACAGACTGATATTAATCCCTGTCCATACTACAGGATATGTACCTGAACAGTGCCATACATACACAGTGGTCCCACACCAATGAGGAGGAACCTCTACTGACCCTGGGAACTACTGCATCATATGCACAACTGGCCTTGTGTTCTAAGCTATGGAAGTGTTAGTTATGGCCCACATGTACAACAATATTACATATGTTTATATTTCATGACTATGTACACACAACCTATCTCATGGACATACCTATAGATAGTGAAGTATGATACATTTGGAGGTGTCACAGTATACACAGGATTAACCTGCTACTTTGCATTACCTGTGTTTGTGGCAGCTGTTGGTGTGTCACTGGTGCTGCTTGAAGTTTGCTGCTGCTGCTGCTGCTGCTGGTTTTGCTGCTGGCTGTCTTTATTTCTGTTTTGTTCTGTTTTGTTCTCTCTCTGTCTCTCTCTCTCTTTCTCTGTCGGTTTTGTGCAATGAATGTATTGCATGAGTGTAGTGTGGGTACTCATTGCTTTTGTAGGTATCTGCATAGGTCCATGTGATGGCCTCTGCACCAATTGTAAGGCAGCATTTGCTAATTGCATGCAGCTGGGTGTGTACTGATTGCATGTCTCACTGTGATTTCAGGACACTGCTATAAAAGGGTATGTGAGATAGGCGTTGCCCTTTCAGATTGTAGGGCGTGGACCATGCTGGTATGCTGTTGACAGTGTTTTGTGAGTGTGAAGGTTAGTACATCTACCATGCTTCATGCTGTGTTGTAGATTCAGGTTGCTGCATTTATCTTGCCTGTTCCCTATAGTGAGTGTGTATGCATACTGACACCTACAACTATATGTCATATGTATTGCTATATATATATATATATATATATATATATCTGTGTACATATACATACTTTCATATATGTACATTAGTTGACATTATTGGGTACAAGCTAACAATTAGCAGGGCTGTTTCTGGTAACACTACACTAGTATGGGAACCCAGTAATTGGGACTATAAAAGTCTGCATGACATGCTTTGGGTAGTAGACATACTATATTGCCTTTATCTTCATTCATACTATTACGTGTTCCACTTATTTAGCACTATATTCCTGTATGAGAGTCATGGCTTAGTGGTAGGTCATACAGACTAGTGTTACAATGGTCTTGTGGTAGGGCCTACTAGTATGCTCATATTCTGCTTTTGAGTTGAGTATAGGGCCTATCAATCAAAGTGCTGGAGGCACCTTTAAGCAGTTAAAGGGCTTAGTAGGTCTCACAGGAGCCAGGCTGTGTTGCAGATTCTGGTTGCTGCATATATCTTCACTATTTCCTGTAGTGAGTGTGTATGGCTACTGAGACCTACAACTATATTTCATATGTATTAATATATATTTATATATATGTATGTGTAGATATACATACCTTCACATATGTACATTACCTTACATTATTATGTACAAGCTAACAGGTAGCAGGGCTGTTTCTGTTCACACTGAACTAGTATGGGAATCCAGTAATTTGGCCATTAAAACCCTACCTGACATGCTTTAGATAGTACATCTCCTATATTGCCTTTATACTGATTCCTACTATTACATGTTATATTTATTTTAGCAGTGTGTTCTTGTAAAGCAAGCATGGCTTAGTGGTAGGTCATACAGACTAATGTTACCAAGGTCCTGGGTTTGAGACTGACAGTGGGAATTTATTTTTCTTAGCAAACTTTCAAACTGAGTACAGGACCTGTCAATCAAAGTGCCATAAAGGCACTTTTAAGCACTTTAAACCAGGTCTGCGCTCGTTTGCTGAGCTCACGCATGCGCACTGGCGGTGAGCTCCGCTAACACAAGCGCACACCCACGCTAATTTCTTTGAAAGAAAAGAAAAAGGGGTGACAGGAAAGTGGTGAAAAGGGGTCACAAAGAGGGTAAGACAGTAGGGAAACAAGCGTGGGATTTGCAGGAGGGATGTAGGTAAGGCCCATAGATGCCCATGTCTTTGGCAGCAACAGCTGTGCATTTCCATGTATTTTGGTGAGACATTAGAAACCTTTCACCCCTGAGAGAGGTGTCAGGACAACATTAATAGTTGTTGTAGAGCCAATTGTAATTAACTGTTTCAATGTCAAGCAGACATGTGTGCGACATGGACAGCTATGTATGGGGCGTAATTTTTTTGTGGGTACAGAGTGCCCTTTTTTTTTCAGGTGAGAGTGGTATGTCAGGTGAAGGAAGTCGGTATAGCTGGGGAGGTAGGTTGGGTAGGTTAACAGACAAGACAGACAAGACGCATACAGGGGGGTGTATGACACACGTGGGGGGTTACACAATTGACGGGGACGGAGGTTGGGATTTCCAAGATGCATGAGCCCACAGATGGCAACAGTGGAACTGATATCCCCACCCATAGGCAGTTGCCACTGTTCCTTCACAGCCCAGGACGGGGCTGTGCTGGGGGCTGTGTAGGCGGGGCAACGGCCGGGGCCGTTAGCTGTGCCACACGAGCCTCGAGCTGGCGTAGGGGCCCAAGAACAGTGTCTTGGATCTCCCTTCGCACCACAGACCGGACACCGCGGAGGGTGAGTGGACGAACCCCTCCGGCCACACTTGCAGAGGGGGGACGGGCCCCATCCCCTGCAGCGCTTCCACCCGAAGGTGGCACAGGGCCACCGGAGGGGGGTCCGGCCTGGGCACTAGTGCCAGGTGCAGTCACCAGCTGAGGTGGGAGAGGTGGGTCCGCTGGGACCTGCCTTCCCAAGCGTTCTAGGTTTGTGAGTAGTTATGTTAGTTTGGGTTAGTGGCATTGTATTCCATTCAGATTAGTTGTAACAGCATGCATTGGTATTCCCATCAAACAAACACCCAGATATTAACACCATTGAACAAGGGGCATATCAATATCACATGCATTATTTGAACAGAAATACACAGTCAAACAACATGCAGGGTTGATTAATGGCAACAGGCCATCAGATTTGCAGGTATGAACAGGGCACATGCACGAACAGACATGCATATATTTTTGAAACGGACAAATGTCCATGATTAATGAAATGTTCACATACCATTATTTAGTGGGTGTTGTTATATGGAATTATAGGGTTGGGCGGAGATAGAAAGTGATGACACATTCATATGTTACACATTGATTTACATTTATAATAGGTACACAATTAAGTTGAGGCTGATGTTTCAAAATAAATTTTATTTGACTGTCAAGCTACACCTGTTACAAATACATCACTATCCTACTTATTTTGAATCTGATCAGATACATCATCCTGCTACACTTTGATGACAGGACAGGGGACAACTATGGCTGTTTAGTCTGTCAGATAATCATTCATTCTATCTGCAAATTGTTTACTGTGATCACCATATACAGCATTTGGCTAGACATTCCAGATTCTGACACACTGAAATCAGTTTGGTATATTAAGTTGTACTTCCCACATGCATTTAGTTCTGTAGAAACACACTGGGGCTAATATATTCGGGGTTATTACTACTTTATTTATTCATACATGACCCTTTCTGTCAGTCTCACACTTCCTGCAAATTCACAGTTCAGGTTGCTACTTCTAGGCTTTGTTCACATGTTAGACTAGTGGTGATTCAAACACTTTCCAACAGCCTCACTTCTGTCATGATTCAGCATTTCAACAGGGGATATATCTCACATGTGACTACCTCAGATTCTGAAGCTGTACTCTTGAGACTACTGCAGGTTACACTATATTTAATTAATGGTGGGACATCTGTATGACAGCACTGTTTAATTCTATCAATTATATTTCCAGTTACACTTGCATACTGATGAACTTGTTGCAGCCATACCTGCAGACTTTCAAATCTTGCTTGCACATTATATTACTTTTAATCAATACACTGCAGTGTTCTGATACATGCTACAGTATAATATTTATTTACAAGTACTGGGTGGGGTTACTAACCTGCATGGTGGCGCATCCGCACCAGCCTACGGGCATGCATCTCGCGATTCGAAGAGCGGACACCTGCAGCTGTAATACAAAAGAAGTAATATTGGACTACACATCTCCATGGTATCAGCTAGTTGAAATCCTTACATACATAAGTAAAATGTAACTTACTCAGTAGTGGGGCGTTGGGCATATCCGGGCCTCCTGGATCCATTCGGACAACTGGTCTTGCTTGCGTCGTTTCAAGTCCGCATGGTGGTGACGGACCTGCTCACCAGTGCGTGGAATGCCAGTAGCACTGGTCAGATCACGAGCCAACTGGTCCCATGCCTCTGCCCTATATGCTCCCCATGAGACCTGGCCCTGCATGAGTTGGGCCTCGTGATGGTGGACAAGGAGCCAGACCATGTATCTGGACTCCTCAACGCCCCAACGCTGTGCTCGAAAGCAACTTCCCTCACCTACTCCACTCATTCTGACTGCAGCTCTGATCTACAATCGTTTCTGCTGTGTATTCCCGCCTATGGGGCTTATATATGCCGATTTGCCGCACATTTCTCTGATTGGCCGTTTTGGAATTGTATCTACTTCACTGAAAATGCTTTATCATGCTCCATTCTGGATTTTATCCCATATATATGCTATTTCTGCATTTCTAGGTATTGCTGTCATGGCTTAGTGGTTTAGTACCTTGACTCTAGTGCATGGTATCCTGGGTTCAAATCTGGCAACTGATTTTTGATTTTCCTGACAGAAATGAGTTGAGACCTGTCAATCAAACATGCCAAAAGCACTTTTAAGCACTTAAAACCAGGTCTGCGCTCGTTTGCGCGGAGCTAACGCATGCGCACTGGCAGTTAGCTTGTGGGAGCGCCACACAAACGGTGTGCGCTGGGATAAACCTTAATTGGCTAGTGACACACATGTTCAGCTAAGCACAGCTAGTTGCAAACAATTTCACTCTGTTAAACCGATGCCTAGCAACAAGCACGCAGTTTGCAGCTTTTTAAACACTACTCAGCTACGGGCACTCCGTCTCACAGCAGCTTACCTATCAGTACATTTCTGACTATTTTTGTTATTGTGTTACTTCAGAATATATGCTCCGTTTCATTCCATTTTACAAAAGGGAATACATTTACATGTGTACAATACTGTCAGGGGGCTTTTTAGTGCTTATTTACAAAAAAAAAAGGTTGTTGTGGGGGCTCGAACCCTGCCTGCCTACTCTTAGGCCGGCAACTCTACCGCTAAGCTATTACTTCTTGGCTTACTTTGCATATTTACTTCTGATATCCTTTTCCACTGATTGCTAACTGTGATTGCGCTAGTAGCACACGGGCGCACACAGTAGCAAACATTTACGGGGTTTTAAAAAAAAAAAAGGTTTTAATTTAATTTTATTACATCTCTTCACTTTATACAGTGATGGTCTATCGGGGCATGTGTTGTGTAGTGTGTTTATGCACATTTCCATGGCCTCTCTCGTGGCTGTTTACTTTCAGCCATTCTAGTCTTCCGGGGGCGTGTCCACTTGCAGGGCTTAGCCTACAGACACGCCCCCTACTCTCTTACACGGACCGTGTAAGAGTTACTAGTGTGATTCAGCATGCCTTATGCACCTCATGCATATGCATGACATGCTGACATCACACAGTTTCACTGCAGCCTCCGTGTAAGAGTTATAACTCTTACACGGAGGCTTCCTGAATCTGGCCCAAGTCTTTCATAAAGGTTTTCTCCATGTTTTTCTGACTCATTTCTTTAACAGTAGTTAATTTTGCTTTATTTCCACAAAACACCTAGGAGGTATATCATTTTTCCCATATTTTGTATTATACATGACCCTCCCTTTCATATTTTATATTGTATATGACCCCACCACCAATGTTATCAGGCATAAAGCTGTGTTGTCTGCATAGACAGGATTTAGCACTTTAACACAGAATCTGCCAAGTGGGGTTGATAATAAAATTGTTACTACTTTTATCAAGACCTCTCTGTGCAAATACTAGTCAATGCCATTACTATGTTTTCCAGTGGTTACCTTTTGTTTTGTTATTGTAGTTTGGTGACTAAGAAGTTTTCCACTAATTTAAATTAATAAACCACTGTCACTCTGCAAGCCCATTACATACAGCAGAACTATTTGAAACTTCATATTTCTTAGAAATGTGTATTTCTGATCACATATATTCATCCCTAATTCTTTAAGAGATTTAAGGCCATGAGCTGCTATACCTACACCCAGAACTGTAAGTAGGGCTTCAGAGGCACTCTCCTACACTCAAGATTAAGAACAAAAGACAGCTCTTCTGCAATCCCATAACTGTAGCACGCATGTTGCTATAGTTAAGTATGACACACTGGGCCTCATCAATAACTATGAATGCAATATTACAGCTTCATCAATCAGTGAGAGTACTGTACCTGCCAAGTTTGCTGCTAAACACCCAGGGAAGCTATCCCTTTCATTCTGTCCATGTTGGAGATATGTCTACATTAGACAGCAGTACCAGAATTGATTCTCACACATTGCATTTTCTACTTTGTGACTGTGAACAAGTCATGTAACCAAACACTGTTCTCATGTCACCAATGAAAACGGACTGTGTTGCCAGTGGGCTTACACAATAAACAATGTTTTCCTCCTGTCCACATTCTCTCTCCATAATGTCAGACATCTTGTTTTTTTTCTTTCTACTCCATACAAGATCAGGTGGCATCTGATGCTACTAAGGCCTTACTCCTTATATGGACATACATCTGTCTACTGCTTGCGCCTTTCTTGGTGCTGGGTATAGTAGTGATTACTTGGTTGTGAAATTTAACTGCAGTTTATTTCTTTAACTGATCCTGCTGTCTCTTAATTATTATTTTGAGTAAAGTTACATACAATTCCATGGCTGCATCAGTCTGAACAAGTCTGTTTCCCAGATGAAAGGATCAACTGAAAAAGCAGTAAAAAAAGTTGTGTTATACTTCTAGCATCACTGTGCTTCATCTTTCATAGATACAGACACACAGCTGGCATCCATTCTCATATGGTTGCTCTCCACTGATTGCATTAACTTTAAGTGGATGGTATTATAATGTTGACCACTTTTTGTTTCAGATGCACCAATCAAAACTAATTTATCAAAGTTTTTTTTTTTTTTTTTCATTTTACCCTATACAGGAAAAATGACATAAGTACTAGAGTCTTGTATATGTGTTTAAATAAGAAAGGTCTTTAAAACTGGATTTTAGATTATTAGCACTGGTATATATTGTTTTAAATGGTGAATTTGACTATCCTTGTAAAACATTCACCTAAACATGCACAGAGAGATACCCACACACAAACATATGCATGTATATATATATATATATATATATATATATATATATATATATGTGTGTGTGTGTGTGCTTCTATACATAAACATGTAAATGTATACATAATATACATGTTTGTGCGTGAGTGTGCAGGTGTGTATTTATATATATTTCATATGTATAGGCAGATAGAACTAGATGGAAGTACATATCTAGATAAATAATTACTTTATTTTATTTTTTAATTTGTTAACCAGGTTGTTGCACTGATCCAAAAACCCTTTTCTGACATGATGCTGGTCAGTTGGCAATAGAGCTTTTTTATGCAATGAAATAAAAATGCAAGGAGCAATAACACAAGAAAAATTATATTAGTCACAGTCACGATAAAATGTTATACATTTATATATTTTTGTGTCTTACTGAATGTGTGTGTGTGTGTGTGTGTGTGTGTGTGTGTGTGTGTGTGTGTGTGTGTGTGTGTGTGTATGTGTGTGTGTGTGTATGTGTGTGTGTCTATATACATATATTTATATAAATAATATATATATATATATATATATATATATAGAGAGAGAGAGAGAGACATATGCCTATAGATTTTATATATATATATATATATATATGTTGTACAATGATTTATAAAAACACAAAACATTTTAACAAAAAGTTATGGAAACCGTTGTAACAGTAACATCTGACAGAAACATGTTAGAAAGTTGCATTACATTTACCAAACTACTTATAAAAGTAGGTTTAATTTAAATACAGATTGAAAATGATATGTACAATCTTTGTTTAATGGAAGGTACACAGCAGATGGGGCTTGATTGTATATATCATGGTACAGTGAGGATAAGGAAATATATCCTTTCCCCCACTGTACTGTAATCTTGAAGTTAGTATATATAATTAGGGGGTGGCGTGGCCCCCACATGGGGAGGTGCAGGGTGACTTGCCCCCTGCAAACAATTGTTTTTAGTGTATGTGGATGGATTTATGTTATTCGGTGATGTGTAGTTTGCAAATGTGCGATTTCGTTAAACAGCACTTTCTCTTAAAAGGAGTTGGCGATTTTAGATTCGGTAGGGTACTGTCGATGAATGAAAGTAGACCTATATATATATATATATATATATATATATATATATATATATATATATATATATATATATATATATATATATATATATATCAGCCAGAAGCTTGAGTTTTCAGAATCTTAAAAAGTCATATCACAATATGATTGGGTTTCTGAAAACTTGAACTTCAAACAACAACTAAAATCTACCTTTTTTCTATGTTTTTGCAGAAGGCAAGGCCCCCCTGCACCTCCCACACAGAGGTTTGCATTTGAATCTGGCATTGTTTTTGTCTCTGAAGGGGACAGATGCATCTATACAGCTATTTGAATGTGCCTATAATTTGGAGGTTAAGGATTCTGCTTAAGCAGTGGAGTCATTGAGGTGGAAGGGGCTTTTCAATTTAGCCAGGTCATCATTTCAATTTTGTAGATTAGCCATTGCATAGTCTTTAAATACCTAGGTATTGAATGGCATTTATGAATTTCACTGATTTATGGTCAGATTTGACCAGAAAAGAGCTTACAATTGGTCAGGTGCAGAATCCACACTGATAATGACCAAGTCCAGGTTTTGTTGTTACTGGTTGGGGTGCAGATCAACTGGTCCAGATAATTTGTATTAATGATGTCTAGAAATTGCTGGATATATGTGTTTGAGGACATGTACATCTCCCAGTTTATGGAAGGATAGTCAAAGCCTTCTAGGAGAATGGTGTTTGCTTAATACATATGGCCTCCATACTTGTTAGGTGGGATGCATGAGCTGAGGGGGAAATACAGAGGGTCCTTTAGTTACCTTAGATGCAATAAGGGTTTTGTCTGCATTATGTTAGATGTGGAAAAGTTTCAGTTTGTTATCATGTCTAATGTGTCTGGAGGTAAATTATTTAACATAACGCAAGGACGCAGGTCACTCCACAACATGTACAAATATGACTCTGTCATTGCCCATGTTGGTGTGAATGACCTGAGATGTACCTCCCTGGACTACATGAAAAGAAACACGGAGGAGCTCTCGGATCATGTAGCCCAGGCAGGTATGACCCTAGCCCTGAATAGCATCCTGCCGTCACCCAGAATGATACCAAAATACAAGGACAAAATGATTGACTTCAACAATTGGCTAATCTTCTGGTGTCATTTTAAGGGGATCCAACGTCTGTCTGCCTGGGACAACATGTGCGATAGACCACAATGCTTTGCCAAAGATGGAATGCAACTGTCGCCCCTTGGATTCTGGATACAGGCTAAGGCTCTTACCATCCCTATAGTGCCTTTTTTAGGCAAGTTTCAAACGACAAACTCACTACCATAGCAGGTATAAGCAAGCAAAATCTGAGGGTAATGCTACTGAATGCTAGAAGTCTAAATCTCAAAATACACTAACTCAAGGCACTCCTTAAATTGTAGAACATCAACATCTGTACAGTGACGGAGACCTAGTTAAAGCCTCCAGAGAGCACCCCTGCATTACCAGGCTATAACTCATACCACACCTTTTGGCCACCTAACCTGGGCCGAAACACTAAATGAGGAGGCGTGTCCATATTCATTAAGGATATCCACACCTCCAGGCTAGTTGCTCAGCATAATGCATCTGGAATTATCCAAGTGCAACTAACACTGGGGAAGACTGCAATCCAGGTTGTAGCTTGTTACAGATCCCCCACCATGCAGCAGGATGCCCACTCCACATTTCTTGATATACTGGGTAATGTTAAGGTACAGCCCAATTAATGGGCAATTTCAGCTACCCCACCATCAACTGGGAAAACTCCTCATGTACTAACTCATTTGCTCAACATTTTCTGGAATTCATAAATTCCAATCCCCTGAACCAGCTTGTCCATACCCCCACTAGGGACAGCAATATCCTGGACCCGGTCATTACCAATATGGGTAAGCGATGTTTCATACCAGAGGTCAACTGCTTGCTGGTGAGATCCAACCACAAGCTAATCACTCTAGACATCAATATCCCGCACCCACCCCCATTAAGGAAACCACCGTAAAAAACTTCTCCAAAGCCAACTTCATGCTTCTTAAGACAGAAGTGGTAAGCTTCACGACACCCATACAGACAGTAAATAGAGATACAACTGCTGAATCCTATACAAACACAGTGTATAAGCATATACACGAGTGCATGGATCGAGCCATCCCCAACACTACCAAGAAGCTATCCTCCAAAAAAAGGAAGCCAGTCTAGTGGTCCCCTGCTATAACCAAACTCTACAACAAAAGGAAGAAGCTGTGGCAAAAAAGAGTAAAATCCCCTGATTGCAGGAACTCCCTGATCAGCCTCAGTAAGAAGCTGAGATCCCTCACAAAATCTTCCAAAGCTTGTTACAAAAATAAAATCACCACTGATTCTAAAGACAACCACAAAGCATTCTACAGCTATGTTAAGAATCTCAATTGTGACACTCAGATCTGTTATGAGCTACAGCACAATGGCACTAGATATACAGAACCAACTGGTATTGCCAACATCCTAGCAGATAGGTTCAGTGCAAACTTCACCACCAAAGCACCCATCACTATGCTGGAAGAATGCAAAGCCCCTGTAATCATGGCTGCACAAGTAAAGACCGCACTCTCCAAAGCCAAGAACACAGCATCCATGGGATCTGACAACATCCAAGGCTGTGTTCTGCATGAACTAGAGAATGAACTGGCACCCCACCTACATACCATGTTCAATCATAGCCTCACTTCAGGCTTTGTGCCTACTGAATGGTGCACAGTGACGGTTATCCCACTCCATAAAGGGGGTGCCACCACGGACCCCAGGAACTACCACCCCATTAGCCTGACAAGCCTGGTCTGCAAGGCCATGGAAAGTATCATATTGGAGCTTATAAACAAGGACATAGGTAACCTCCAAACTCTGGACCTCACTCAGTTTGGGTTTGTAGAAGGTAGGTCATGTCTCCTAAACCTGATTGACTTCTTTGAAGCAGTCACTAGAGCCGTGGACGAGGGTAAGATGGTGCACACAGCCTATCTTGAACTCGCCAAGGCTTTCAACACCGTCCCCCACTCTGGAATTATAGATAAACTCACTAGACTGGGCATAAATCCCCTATATCACAAGATAGGTGGCCAACTAGCTCACTGACAGAACCCACACAGTGAAAGTAGCTGACTCCAAATCCAACTTCAGACCAGTGACAAGTGGAGTACAATAAGGCTCAGTCCTTGGTCCTCTCCTGTTTGGCATCTACTTCTCAGAAGTCCAGGCTAATACAGCAGGTCTTTGGCAGATGACTGCAAACTAGGTGCCATAATAGAATTGCCTAATGATGGGGATATTCTACAAAGGGGCCTCACTGAGACTGATGCTAGGTGCCAAAGTCATGGTCTCAAGCTCAATGCCAAGAAGTGCATTGTCATTCTCTTTGGGAAAAACACTGTACCCATGTACTACCACATAGGCAGTAGTCTACTAAACACTGAAAGTGTGATAAGAGACCTTGGGACACAGGTGGACAGTAGTCTCTCTTTTAGTAATCACATCGCCACAGTAGTCAGGAAATCCTTCTATGTGGCACACCTCATCACAAATGAGTTCACCTCCAGAAAAAAAGAGGTCATTGTTCCTCTCTACTCATCCCTCATCATACCCATTACAGAGTATTACGCCTGTTTGGCATGTACCTCGAAAGACATCTACACCAACTAGAAAGACCACAGAAACACCTCAATAAGAGGATTACTGGCCACAAACAGATACCATATGCAGACCGTCTTAAAAAACTCCAGCTCTACTCTGTCGCTTATCGCCTATTCAGAGGCGACCTCTGCTTAACATACAAAGCCATGTCAAACCCAGATCTGTTGGACATGCTACAATTAAAGAAACCTCAAACCCTCCGAGCCACATGCTCCAGGGACATAAACCTTGCCACCACAATAAACAGAGCATGCTGGAGGGATAGATTCCTGTCCCAGAGACTTCCTATGCTCTGGAACAGACTACCCATTCAAGTCAAGCAAAGCTCCTCATTAGCCCTCTTTAAGAAAAATCTCGACAGTTGGATGGGAAATAGGAAATTCACTCCAGGGATCACTTCTGTGGCTCTGCTAGACAGGGGCACAGGAAAATAACATTCTTGGGTGGCGAAAGCCAGGGAACATTTTTGGCTAGGCTTATATAGGCCCAGGGCCAACAGCTTAGTACCTACCTATGAACCTAAGAATATTGAGACAACTCCATCTTTAGTGCTTTTCTAATGTAGTTGGCCTGCATGAGAAATAGACATTAAAGTCATGCACAGATGGATTGAAGCAAGTCTCTGTAATGGTGCATATTATGACTTTTTCTAGGATAAGCAGTGCTCAAAGGGAGTTTTTTGTAGCATCTTTGAATGACACCAAAAGCTAAGCTAATTAAGTCAATAATCTTTTGTTCATATCGGGGCATCATTCCTGGTAATACAATACTCGTGAAGACTAGGTTAACATCTGCCTCAGACATATATTCTAAGAGCTTTTTCATGTCTCTCTATATATATATAGTCCAGGGATGTCTTAAGTCATTTATACCCACATGTAAAATGACTGTGTTTTAACTGTAATTATAGTAAGAACTTGTGTGAGATGGTAAATCTTAGAGTCTAACAGACAACTGTCTGTGACTCTCTCCTTGCACAGCCTGATGAGTGGCACATCAATGTGTTTTACAACGGAGTCACCTGTAACTAGGATATTGGATTGTGTGGAAGTTTTCCTTGTGGGCTTTTGAATTTAAATGGTTGGAATTTTCAATTATGTTTCATGGTGGGCGCTACCTTTGTGCATTTGCAAGGTTGCTAGGTGTACTTTTTTTTGGTAACTTTTAGAAAGCCTTTGTAGTTTAGATAGCATATGTAGGTCTATGGGTTTGACACAGTGTGTGAGAGATGTACTTATGAAGGTGAAGATCTCACATGTAGCCACTACAAATAGCAAGCAGGTTGTCAGTACCACACAAAGCCATTCTAACAAACTGGCCTCAGCTGTGTGTAATTAGTTTAAAGTAGCAAGTGGTTGTCAATAAACATGATAAAACTGCTATATTGTCTCAGGGTATCCATTTTAACCAAGCTGGAATGAACAAATTCATGGTTCCAGTTGCCTACTAATGTGGGCTGCAAGAGAATAGTAACTAAGAGGACAGGAGGCCATTTACTGGAGTGCTGTCTGTCTAAAATGGGCAATTTAATTCTATACACAAACAGCAATTGCACCTCTTTGCACAGGTACTGTTAAGCACACTAGGCATTTGTAGGTAGGGAATATTGTGAAAGTTAAGGTTCTAAGTGCCTGCATCAATAGTGTACCATTAAACATGGGTAACTTTTAAAGCTAAAAACATTCAAACAAGGTGGTATGCTTAGTAAATACATAAAAAGTGTAAATAATGCTGACTAATAATAGGTGTAAGGTAAGAACACAATAGTAAAATATAGCTGAAATGATGAATCATAGTAGGTGGTAACAAGGGGGATACATAGGTAGATTGATCCAGCTTAGTGATAGAAAATAGTGGCAAATATAAGGTGCAAAAGGGAATGGATTGAAGTTAAGCAGAGGTACAACTGTAGATGGATAGATAGATGGAGGTGTCTGTGCAGACAGGAAAAAACATGATAAATATTAGGTTCTCTCAAAATTATTTTTTTATTTTTCAAATACATTTGAATGAATTCCATAGTATTTATGCATAACATCATAACTCATAAATAACTATGTACACTATTTACATTAGCCTGACACTATAACATATCTTAATGTATACAGTTACTTTATAAGTCTGTCCAATCCATTATCAGTGTGTCTGATCAATTATTGTAGAGTGTCACTTTCCCCAAGGGTTGTTGATAAATGACTTTGGATAAATTCTTAGTTCTTTAATTTTAATTTCCAATAATGTTGTGGTCTTCAGTAGGCTGTAAAAGTCTTCCAAAGCTGGTATTGTGTTTGTATTCCATCTTCTTATTATATACTTCCTTGAAATTGCAAGTATAATCCATACTAGATACAAGTTTGACCTATTCAAAAGAGGACCTTAATTCACATTTAATAATACAAGAGCTTTAGTTAAATAAAATGATACATTAAATAAAGCTTGTAGAAACTTATTAATGTTGTGTCTTTTGGCTTTTCCTGGCTAGGGGTCGCTACAGCGGAACTCCGGTCCACTAATGATTGGTAGTTGATTTTTACATGCCGAGTTACCAGCCCTGATGCACAACCTTCAATGAAGGCACACCCATTCATGCATGTCTCCAAGCAGAAGACGCTCTAGCTGAGAATTGAACCAGACAGCGTCTGACTGTGAGGCGACAATGCTACCGCATTACCACCACCACGGATCATGTAGAAACTTATTAATACCATTACAAAATGGCTTAATTTTAACACAATCAAAGAAAATGTGGTTCCATTCGGCATTGTGCACTTGCTCACATCTCCAGCATATTCCTTTTATGGAAGAACTAATTTTACTGATTCTGTCTGGGGTTAAGAGTGCTCTGTGCAAACATTTCCAATTAAAAACTTTCCAGTATTGTATAAAGGATGTATATTTTATCGATATTTGTTTTAATATCTTCAGTTAACTGCATTGAATGTCCTTTTGTTATATATTTCCAATATGAGGTTTTGGGTGTTGTTTTATAGTTTATCAATATTTTGTAAAATTTTGAAATAGTATTTCCCATGTGAAAGTCATCATATATGATTTCATACATGTATTTTATAAATGCAGGTATTTCTTTAAATGAATAATTATTCTACTTAAATCTTGCAAATATGACAGAATACTCTGCAAAGTTAGCCAGTCCTGTTGTGGAATTTTGCATGCTGTTTTTATTTCTTGCATATTTAAAACTTTTAGTTCTTTGATACATTGGAGCCAGCAAACAAATCCATTCTGTTCCCAAGAATGAATTATTTCTCTATATATATTTTATTTGGAAAGTTCTTTGTGACTATAAAGGATGTTAAAAGATCAAACCAGATTTTAAATCTATATTTGCATTAATAATTTTCCTAAATGAGTCAATGTAATAATTAATCATACAAGTTTTAGTGGGTTTAGTTATGTTATATTGCACACTAATACATAATATGTGCCATGGCAAAGTTTTTATCTGTTATTTGAAATTTTTTTTTGTAAATCAAATTTATTTATTGATATTATAGTTAGTAATTATTTCCAATTTGCATAGTAATTTGGACTTATCCAATCTGAGATTGCTTTAGATATTGATGCTTTTATATATGTTTCTATATCAGGAAAGTTTAATCCTCCCTGTTTCCATGGTCTGATATGATGTATTAAAGATATTCTGTTTCTTTTAGGAAACCATAAAAATTTTATTAGGCATGAATTTATTTCTTTAAGTATATTCCTTTCTGGTAACAGTTGTATTGCCAAGGCTATATATAGGATCTTGGGCAGTAAAACCATTTTTATTAACTGCAGTCTGTCTTCAAATGTTAGTATTATTTTGTTCCATTTTTCCACAGAGATTTTAATTGTATTGGTGATATTATTATAGTTTTTTAGATTAATTCATTATTATCCTTGCATAACTCAATTCTTAGATATTTTACGGTAAATTCTTGTTTCCATATGATGTGATCCGCCTTAGTCTGCAGTTCTTTTTTTTAATCTAAAAATAAAAATGTTGATTTATTGAAATGGAGCCCTGAAGTCATATGAAATGTGTCAATTAATATATATAATTCTTCTAATGTCTCTTTTGTATTAGATACTGTTAGTAATATGTCATCAGCATATAGCATTACTTCAGAATTGTATTGTTCATAAACATCTATTTCTTTGATTTTTATATTGTTACGAATTTAATCTGACAATATTTCAATAGCCAGAGCAAATAGAATCGGTGACATGGAACATCTTTGTTTAGTGCCTTTTGTTATATGTATAGATTCAGAGGTAAAAGGACCTAACTTGACATATGCTAAATTATTTGTGTGTGCATATATATATATATATATATATATATATATATATATATATATATATATATATATATATGTATGTATTCTTTAGGAGATGAACAAAGGATGCAGGAAATTCAAATAGTATTAGGATTTTGAATGAAAAGTCCCAATTTAGGGAATCAAAGGTTTTCTCTATATCTAAGCCAATTATGAGTGTTTCTTTATTTTCTTTATTAGCATAATCTATAAGAGAAATTATCCTTTTCATATTGTCATGTGGGTCTCTGTGATATATAAATCCAGTTTGATTATTTATTGTTGCGGATAGTGGCATTTTCATTCTGTTAGTTAATCTTGCCATAAATGTCTTGTAGTCATTATTTAATAATGATATAGGTCTATATAAGGTACAGAGGTTTAGCGATTTGTTTTCCTTTAGGATTGGTGAGATTAAGGAATATCTCCAAGAGGGTGGTATTATAGGTTCATAGGTTCATAGGTAGGTACTAGGCTATTGGCCCTAGGGCCTATACAAGCCTAGCCAAAAATGTACCCTGGCTTTCGCCACTCAAGAAAATTATTTTCCTGTGCCCCTGTCAAGCAGAACCACAGAAGTGATCCCCGGGGTGAATTTCCTATTACCCATCCAATCATCAAGAATTTTCTTGAAGAGTGCTAATGACGAGCTCTGTTTGACATAGATAGGTAGTCTGTTCCAGAGTATGGGAAGTCTCTGGGACAGGAATCTATCCCTCCAGCATGTTTTGTTTATTGTGGTGACAAGCTTTAGGTCCCTAGAGCGAGTAGCTTGGAGGGATTGGGATTTCTTTAAGTGGAGCATGTCCAACAGCTCTGGGTTTGACATAGCTTTATATGTTAGGCAGAGATCACCTCTGAGTAGGCGATATGCGATGGAGTAAAGCTGGAGTTTTTTGAGACGGTCTGCATAAGGCATCTGTTTGAGGCCAGTAATCCTCTTTGTGAGGTATTTTTGTGGCCTTTCCAGTTGTTGTAGATGTCTTGTGAGGTACATACCAAAAGGGGCATTGTACTCTATAATGGGTCTAATGAGTGATGAGTAAAAGGAAACAATTACCTCTTTTTTTCTGGATGAGAAACCTTTTATGATGAGGTGTGCCATGTAGAAGGATTTCCTGACCACTTTGGCGATGTGATTATCAAAGGAGAGACTACTGTCCACCTGTGTCCCAAGGTCTCTTATCACACTTTCGGTGTTAAGTAGACTACCGCCTATGTGGTAGTTCATGGGTACAGAATTTTTACCAAAGGGGATGACAATGCACTTTTTGGCATTGAGCTTGAGACCATGTCTTTGACACCAGGCATTTATCTCAGTGAGGCCCTTTTGTAGGATGTCCACATCATTAGGAGTTTCAATTATGGCTCCTAGTTTGCAGTCATCTGCGAATTTAGTTAGCCAAAGATCTTCTGTGTTAGCCTGTACTTCAGAGAAGTAGATACCAAACAGGAGACGACCCAGGACTGAACCCTGTGCTACTCCACTTGTCACTGGTCTGAAGTCTGATTTGGAGTCTGCTACTTTCACAGTGTGGGTTCTTTCAGTAAGACAGTTAGCAACCCATCTTGTGACATAGGGATTTATACCTAGTTTAGTGAGTTTATCTATAATTCCAGAGTGGGGGATGGTGTTGAATGCCTTGGCGAGATCTAGACAGACTGTGTGAACCACCTTACCCTCATCCATGGCCTTGGTGACTACTTCAAAGAAGTCTATCAGGTTTAGGAGACATGATTTGCCTTTTACAAACCCAAACTGTGTGGGGACCAGGGTTTGGAGATCTCCAATGTCTTTGTTTATGAGTTCCATGATGATACGTTCCATGGCCTTGCAGACGAGGCTCATCAGGCTAATAGGGCGGTAGTTCCCAGGGTCTGTTGCGCCCCCCCCCCTTTGTGGAGTGGGATATCTGTTGCGGTGCGCCATTCAATGGGCACAAAGCCTGAGGTGAGGCTATGATTAAACATGGTACTTAGGTGGGGTGCCAGTTCATTCTGTAGTTCATGTAGAAGGCAGCCTGGGATGTTGTCAGGTCCCATGGATGCTGTGTTCTTGGCTTTGGAGAGTGAAGTTTTTACCTGTGCAGCCGTGATTACAGGAACTTTGCATTCTTCCGGTATAAAGATGGGCCCTTTAGGGGGTGAGAGGGGTGTAAAGTTAGCACTGAACCTATCTGCCAGGATGTTGGCAATATCAGTTGGTTCTGTATATTTAGTGTCATTGTGCTGTAACTCAGAGCAGATCTGAGTGTTGCCATTGAGATTTTTAACATAGCTGTAGAATGCTTTCTGGTTGTCTTTAGAATCAGTGGCAATTTTGTTTTCATAATTAGCTTTGGAGGATTTTATGAGGGATCTCAGCTTCTTACTGAGGCTGACCAGGGAGTTCCTCCAATCATGCGATTTTACTCTTTTTTGCAACAGTTTCTTTCTTCTGTTGTAGAGATTGTTTATGGTAGAAGACCACCAGATTGGCTTCCTTTCTTTGGGGGATAGCATCTTGGTTTTGTTAGGGATAGCACGATCCATGAACTCATGTAAGTGCTTATAAAGTGCATTTGTGTAGGATTCAGCAGTTGTGCCTCTATTGTCCATCTGCATGGGTGCCATGAAGTTTGCCACTTCTGTCTTAAGAAGCGTGAAGTTGGCTTTGGAGAAATGTTTTATGGTTGTTTTCCTAATGGGGGGTGGGAGCGGGATGTGGATGTCTAGGGTGATTAGCTTGTGGTCAGATCTGACCAATGAGGAGCTGGCCTCTGGTGTGGAACACCAGTCACCCATGTTGGTGATGACCAGGTCTAAGATATTGCTGCCTCTGGTGGGGGTGTGGATAAGTTGATCCAAAGTGTTGGAATTGATGATTTCCAGAAAACGTTGAGCAAAAGAGTTGGTAAGTGAGTAGTTTTCCCAGTTAATGGTAGGGTAGTTGAAATCACCCATTATTAGAGTGTTGAGTTGTACCTTAATATTTTCCAGTGTATCAAGAAAAGAGGAGTGGGAATCCTGGGGCATGGTGGGGGGTCTGTAGCAAGCTACAATCTGGATTGTGGTTTTGCCCAGAGTTAGTTGAATTTAGATAATCTTGGATGCATTATGCTGAGCAACTAGCTTGGAGGTGTGGATATCCTTAATGAATATGAACACACCTCCACCTTTAGCGTTTCGGTCCGGGTTTGTTGGCCGAAAGGTGTGGTATGAATTATAGCCTGGTAATGCAGGGGTGCTCTCTGGAGCTTTGAACTCTGTCACTGCACATATGTCAATGTTCTCCATTTTAAGGAGTGCCTTGAGTGAGTGGATTTTGAGGTTTAGACTTCTAGCATTGAGTAGCATTACCCTCAGATTTTGCTTGCTTGTACCTGTTACGGTAGTGAATTTGTCATTTGGACCTTGCCTAAAAAGGCACTATAGGAGTGGCAAGAGCCTTTGCCAGTATCCGGAATCTCAAGGGCGACAGGTGCAGACCATGTCTGGCAAAGCAGCATGGTCTGTCGATCATGTCATCCCAGGCAGACAGCTACTGGATTCCCTTAG
This sequence comes from Protopterus annectens, assembly GCF_019279795.1. NCBI lineage: Eukaryota > Metazoa > Chordata > Ceratodontiformes > Protopteridae > Protopterus > Protopterus annectens. The sequence goes on along the minus strand of NC_056734.1, from coordinate 612,426,989 downwards.
AATGACACCAGAAGCTTAGCCAATTTTTAAAGTCAATCATTTTGTCCTTGTACTGTGGTGTCATTCTGGGTGATGGCAGGATGCTACTCAGGGCTAGGGTCATACCGGCCTGGGCTACAAGATCAGAAAGCTCCTCCATGTTTCTTTTCATGTAGTCCAGGGAGGTACGTCTCAGGTCATTCACACCAACATGGACAATGACAATGACAGAGTCATATTTGTACTTGTTGTGGAGTGACCTGAGTGCATGCGTTATGTGGTGGATCCTGGCACCTGACAGCAGCTGACAGTAACTTTTTCCTTGTTTAGCCTGGTGAGTGGAACATCAGTGTGCCTGACTATAGAGTCACCTATGACTAGAGTGTTGGGTACATTATGCCTTATGGGCTGTAGTTGAGTGGCACACTCTGAGTATGTGGACTATGTGTCATTTGGGTTGTGTTGGGGGGTGGAGGTTGCTTACAGTTCTGCTTTGGGGATTTCTGTTGTTTGGGTAGATTAGTACAGAGAGCCTCCGTGAATGTAGGTGTGTGTTTTGTGGTTCTGTGTGCGTGTTTTGGTGGTGTAGGTTTTGAGGGACTATGTGATGAGTGTGGTGCGGTGCAAGTGTTTACCTTCTCCTCTTGACTGTCTAGGCCTGTCTTTGGTAAAGAGAGCTTTGCTTCCAGTTTGACTATATAAGTGCATCACTCACAGGTTGTAGTGTTGGGTGGTAGGAGGAGAGGGTTGTCTGTGTACATAAGGCAATTGCTGCACTGTCTCAAGATGCCCAGATTCATCAGGTAGACAGGAGAAATCACCGGGAGCTGACCTTTAGACATGCCTGAATAGGTGCTCATTTATTAAGTACTACAAACTGTTTTCCTCTAGACAAGTGAGGAAAGTTGAGTGCTGTAGTAATTTGTAACTTATTTAGTGCTTACAATGAGTTCTGAACAAGTGCTGAGATCAAAGAAACAGATGAGTGCTAAAACTAAAAAGCTGGCTAGTTGCAAGGGAAATTTTGAAAAACAGACTTTATGGCACCAGGAATAGTTTAACACCAGTTAAGTGTGGGGGGGGGGGGGCTAAGGAGCTCACAAACAGTCCTGGACACAGCAAATCCATATCTGACCTGCCACAGGAAAGGGGGGAAGCAAGCTTAGATTTTTTTTTTCCAGTAAAGTGGAAATGGAGAAAGCTGGAACAGAAGTTAATTCAGTATTAGGAATCTGAGTGGGTTGGCCTTCACAAATGTTCTCTATTAGATTGAGTGAACTAATGACACTAGACTGGGAGGAGTGTCACAGATCAAATATACAGTATGGGCGGGCAACTGCAAAGCCATCAAGTATAAAAACACAACACTAGGAAGGGTGGGTGGGAAAAAAAATTACAAATTACAGTTCCTAGCTGTAGCCACTAAATGAAAGTTTTAAACAGATCAAGGAGCAGACTAGAGAATGCTTTTAACAGACAAAAATGCACATAAAGGTTCAGACAGAGCAATCACAAACAGAAAATACAACTCTCAGTATGAAAAAGCAGTTTACAGTTAAGTAATGTTAAAACATTTTAAAACAGTACATAAATGCAGTGAAACAATAAAAAAGCTTTATAACAGTGCAAAAATATAGTAGATCAACTGTATAGCACAATTATAAGCATTTCAGAAGTGCAATTCAGTGAAATAAGTGTAAGAAATAACTTAGCCTGCTCTTGGAATCTTAAGGAATTTCCACTTATGCAATGCAATCCAGAGCCTGACAATACAAGCAGAGCCTTTATAAGACACAGGGTTTATATAGCAGTAAGAATGGAAGAGTTAGGAAGATCAGATTACTCCTCAGCCCCTGCTATTACCCAATCACTCGTACTACAGAAGGTCAGGAGGCCTTGTTACTCTCAATAATGAAGACAATCTGCAGAAAATGGCTGCCAGAAACACAAACAAAACTTCCAGCCTACACAACAGGCCTCTATCAAGATTATGCCACCTGAGCAGAATACAGAAACCTCACTTTAAAAGCATAGAAAGAACACCCACAAATAGAAAATCCAAGTCTCAGTATGAAAAAGCAGTTTACAATTTAGTAATTTAAATAAAACAAAAACAATTATAGTAATGCACACTATTACAGTTCCTAGCTGTAGCCACTAAATGAAAGTTCTAAACAGATCAAGGAGCAGACTAGAGAATGTTTTTAACAGACAAAAATGCACATAAAGGTTCGGACAGAGCAATCACAAACAGAAAATACAACTCTCAGTATGAAAAAGCAGTTTACAGTTAAGTAATGTTAAAACACTTTAAAACAGTACATAAATGCAGTGAAACAAAATAAAAAGCTTTATAACAGTGCAAAAATATGGTAGATCAACTGTATAGCACAATTATAAGCATTTCAGAAGTGCAATTCAGTGAAATAAGTGTAAGAAATAACTTAGCCTGCTCTTGGAATCTTAAGGAATTTCCACTTATGCAATGCAATCCAGAGCCTGACAATACAAGCAGAGCCTTTATAAGACACAGGGTTTATATAGCAGTAAGAATGGAAGAGTTGGGAAGATCAGATTACTCCTCAGCCCCTGCTATTACCCAATCACTCGTACTACAGAAGGTCAGGAGGCCTTGTTACTCTCAATAATGAAGACAATCAGCAGAAAATAGCTGCCAGAAACACAAACAAAACTTCCAGCCTACAAAACAGGCCTCTATCAAGATTATGCCACCTGAGCAGAACACAGAAACCTCACTTTAAAAGCATAGAAAGAACACCCACAAATAGAAAATCCAAGTCTCAGTATGAAAAAGCAGTTTACAATTTAGTAATTTAAATAAAACAAAAACAATTATAGTAATGCACACTATTACAGTTCCTAGCTGTAGCCACTAAATGAAAGTTCTAAACAGATCAAGGAGCAGACTAGAGAATGCTTTTAACAGACAAAAATGCATATAAAGGTTGGGACAGAGCAATCACAAACAGGAAATAGAACTCTCAGTATGAAAAAGGAGTTTACAGTTAAGTAACGTTAAAACACTTTAAAACAGTACATAAATGCAGTGACACAATAAAAAAAGCTTTATAACAGTGCAAAAATATAGTAGATCAACTGTATAGCACAATTATAAGTGTTTCAGAAGTGCAATTCAGTGAAATAAGTGTAAGAAATAACTTAGCCTGCTCTTGGAATCTTAATGAATTTCCACTTATGCAATGCAATCCAGAGCCTGACAATACAAGCACAGCCTTTATAAGACACAGGGTTTATATAGCAGTAAGAATGGAAGAGTCGGGAAGATCAGATTACTCCTCAGCCCTTGCTATTACCCAATCACTCGTACTACAGAAGGTCAGGAGGCCTTGTTACTCTCAATAATAAAGACAATCAGCAGAAAATGGCTGCCAGAAACACAAACAAAACATCCAGCCTACACAACAGGCCTCTATCAAGATTATGCCACCTGAGCATAACACAGAAACCTCACTTTAAAAGCATAGAAAGAAAATCCACAAATAGAAAATCCAAGTCTCAGTATGAAAAAGCAGTTTACAATTTAGCAATTTAAATAAAACAAAAACAATTATAGTAATGCACACGATTATAGTTCCTAGCTGTAGCCACTAAATGAAAGTTTTAAACAGATCAAGGAGCAGACTAGAGAATGCTTTTAACAGACAAAAATGCACATAAAGGTTCGGACAGAGCAATCACAAACAGAAAATACAACTCTCAGTATGAAAAAGCAGTTTACAGTTAAGTAATGTTAAAACACTTTAAAACAGTAAATAAATGCAGTGAAACAATAAAAAAAGCTTTATAACAGTGCAAAAATAGAATAGATCAACTGTATAGCACAATTATAAGCATTTCAGAAGTGCAATTCAATGAAATAAGTGTAAGAAATAACTTAGCCTGCTCTTGGAATCTTAAGGAATTTTCACTTATGCAATGCAATCCAGATCCTAAAGCTTGCGACTGAATTTCTAATAGAGTTTTATGGAAGAGGGATAATATCGTTGAAGGAAAGTTTGTATATTTCCATAATTATGCCATCTACACCTGGAGCTTTATTATTTGTACCCTGTTTTATTGTATCTGTAATTTCTTTGTGGGATATGGGTGCTTGCAGATCTAGTTTTAATTTTTCTGCTATATTATTTTATATTAGAACATTTTTCATCTAGATTTAATTGATTGATATGTATATTTTCTTTTTGGAAATGTTCCATATAGTGATTTCTATAGACATCAAGAATGTCACCTATATTCAAGACATTTTCCCCTTTCTTTTCATGAAAATATACTTGTGTTATTAGCTTTTGACTGTATTTTTATTCATGTGGATAAATTATGTAGATATTGGGAGAAGTGGCCAAGGTATTCCTTTTTAGTTTTTCTAAAGCTAAACTAGTTTTATGTGTTAGAATTTTGTTGTATTTATTGTTTAATACTTCTACTTTCTTTTTCATCTCCAAATGATTTTGATTTTTTCAGCTTTTACTGGCAAAAGTTTGGACTGTAGATCTAATAATTTAGAATCCCATTCTCTGATTTTTTAAATACCAAGTTAGGGTTTTACCATATATGTAAGCTTTTAATGAGTCCCATATCATTATTTCATGTATCTCTGTGGTGTAATTAATATCAAAGAAGAACTGTAATTCAGATAATAACCAGGGTTTGAACTCTTTAATTTTAGTTATACATGCTGGAATTCTGGAGTTGAAGACTAATGGTTTGTGCCCATTTTAAAATTTTAGTATCAATGATTGTGGTCTAAAAAGGGGCAGGGAGTGATTAAAAATTAATGATTTTAGAGTGCAAGTCATGGGCAGCAAATATTTTATCTATTCTAGTTTGGGTACCAAATCTGTGATCTTGATGGGAAAGCAACAATAATTATTTTCTTTACATTTGAAAGTATCTACAAGATGAAATGATTCCACCCACTTGTTTAAAGCTTTTGATACAGCAGATGTATACAGCTGTCTTTTATTTGTAGTTTCAGAAATATCAAATACACAATTAAAATTTCCTCCTAATATTATGTTGCCTTTATAATTACTAGAAATGAAATCCAAGGATTTTTTAACAGTTCCTGTTCCAATGCCTGGGAACCAGTATAGATTAGCTAGGGTCCATGTTCTGTTATTATATTTAACTGTTACTAATGCCATAAGGCCTTCCTTATCTTTATACTTATAAATGATTTCTGGGTTAATCACATTTGTTTTCCATAAAATTGTTACCCCTTTTGTCTTTGTCTTATAAGTGGATTGCACCACTAGAATATATTCCTTAGGATTCCATTTGTAGTTGTGATTTGTTTTGAAATGAGTTTCTTGAAGGAAGGCAATTTGTGCTTTGTTCAATTTTAAATATTTCAGTAGATTTGATCTCTTGCTATGATCGTTTAAGTCACTAGCATTTAAAGATAATAAAGTTAAATCCATCTTAGGTTATTTAGACCATGTATTTTTTTGTTTTATTGTTGGTATTAAACATTTCCTATTAACTATAAAGTATATGTTTGAGCTTTTAAAGGAAATTATCAGTTTTATACTTTGAGTGTTTACCAATAAAGTAATATTTTGGTCAGGCATACTAAAAATGTTTTTGTGAAAGAACAAATTTAAATTAATAAATGTTAACAAAACTAAGATCTACACTAGCCACAGAATAAAAAGCATTCCTAATCTGATGGATAAACCTAAGTCCATCACATTATCACTCATACCTTGACAGTCCAGAACATCTAAGCTCTATAAATTGAATTATCATATGCAGAATATTTGTAATAGGAATAAGGAATATTTATATTAGTTTTAAGAGATATAGTACTATTGTAGATTAGACAGAATTCTAATACAATATAAATGTCTACTTATTATATAAGTAATTAATATTTACATGATAGATGAGAACCAATTCATCACAGTAAAGTAGGACATATCATATAGAAAACCTCAATAAAAGATTATCGCACACAGTTAGTTAACATATTCACCCTTATTGATGAAGTCTTTCAAAATGTATTACTTAATATAAATAGATGATAATAGTATTTATACCTAATGTTTATAATACAATGTATTTTACTGGATATATCAGAAGTTATATTTCATTGTTTGCCAGCATTTAAGTAATGACCTTGTTTGTTGCTAACTTACTTAAAGCATCAAGTTTGTTTTATGTGAACATTGATGAAAATTAGTGCATTTTAATTATCAGTGCATCCCTCTTCCTCCCATTGCCTACACATAAGGATTTTCATATCTCTCATTTTTTATTATAAAATGAGTGAAATTATAGGTTAAAAACAACGAATTCACTTATTGTGATTAATGATTACAATTTCCCTTTCCGTATTCATAAATTGCCATATTATGGCATATTCTGAAAGTTTTTAGATTTAAATGGCAACATTCTAGTTTGTATAATCAGCAAAAGTTAAACTGAGTGATTAATGTCAATTTAATACTATTTGTTCAGAATGTGATTGTTGCATTCTGTGACATTCCTAGTTCTATTGTTTCCCTTGAACAACTTTGTTAGTTTGATGTCATGTATAAAATATTAGTTACCTTGGTAACAGCTTAAGTATTATGTATGGTCATGATGGGTTACAAAACCACAATTCAAGTTAAAGAAATTATATGACTTGTTATACACATTTACTTATATGAGAAAATCATCATGCTTCCCCTTGATGTTCAAGACAGTGTATGTCATTTATGACAAGTTATACACAAGCCCATATTATTAAACTGCCTATTGTCAATTTAATACTATTTGTTCAGAATATGATTGTTACATTATGTGACATTTCACGTTCAGGCTTCTATTGTTTCTCTTGAACAACTTTGTCAGTTTGATGTCATGTATAAAACATTAGTTACCTTGGTAACTGCTTAAGTATTATATATGGGCAAGATGGGTTACAAAAACTACAATTCAAGTTAAAGCAATTACATGACTTGTTATGCATATTTACTTATATAAGAAAAATCATTATGCTTCCCCTTGATATTCAATGTAGTGTATGTCATTTATGACAAGTTAAGACAGTAGTGTTATTATACACAAGCCCATCAATCATGTCTTTAATATCTAAATTCAGAAGAGTGCTTCATCTTATATGACGATTATATATTTTATGTCTAGATATACTAAAATCATACATTACATAACTATGTATGTGTTTTTTTTTGGCTGTAGCTTAGTTATTTTAGAGACCACAAGCTGTAATGCTTATTCTTATTATTAGCTCCTTCCAAGCATGTTTATACAGTCCATAGGCTTTAAATTATGAGACTCTTCTAGTTTCTTATTTATTATGAGTATATTTCCATCCTTACATACACACATATCAGTACTTCAAGCACAGGCAACAATGCCCATTCAGTTTTGCCAGAATACGATTCACTAGTTCATGTGGTGTATTTCCAGCCTGTTCTTAAAATATCCAAACCAATATTTGTCCTGTTCCATTTTACTAGCCTGTTCCATGCAGTGACCACTCTGCCAGTGAACCACTCAACACACCTTCCATTCCCACAGATATTTCCACAAAGGAAATCTGATGGTTCTCTAGTGCTTCCCAGCAACCCCAAGCAACCCTAGAATTATCTATCCCCATATGCCCAACACGTCTAAGCAAGCTCACCTTCCAGACCACTGCAAAGGGTATTGCACAAGACCAAGTGCTCTTAGTCTTTCACAATAACTCAGACTTCCACTCTTATGTAAGTCCTTAATGTGTTTGGACCAAAATACATTTTAAATATAAAATTGCACTTATTATTTTATTTATTTATTTTTTTAATCAAGAATCAACTTAATGAACTAAACAAAGTGCTGGGAGACCATCAGTATGTGTAAATGTGATTTAAAGCAGCCCCTTTATTTTATATATATATATATATATATATATATATATATATATATATATATATATTTTTTTTTTTTTTTAAACAAAAACTTAATTGCCGAGAATCATCTCAGAGGCTCCTCAGAGCTGTTAAGCATTATTGTCACTTTGTGTCCATTACCATAGCAACCTGGGAGTCTGTTTCTGTTAGTGTGTCTGTGTACTGCATACCAGAGGTTCACGATGCACCTGAAGCTTCACTTCACTTCACTGCAACTTCAAGTCTAAATTCTCTCCCTTTTAGTGAGGCAGCAACCAGGAAAAGAACGGAGAGCAAACTGATAAAAAAAAAAACTCCCAACAAGTCACCACTACAAGAGATATCACATCCTTCCAGCCTTTCCACTTCTCACTCAGCAGATGTATAAACAAACTATTCTCTGCCAAAATATCCCAACTCACAGTTTTATCCATCCCTTCCTCTGGATCCACGCTGAAACACCAAATGTCTGTTCCTAATACGCAAGCATCAGTAAACCTTGATCACAAGCCACAACCAACAGCTTCCTGGAGACGCAAACGGCAACATACAACAGCTGCCAGACTTAGCTGCATCCACACACACCATGTCAGGCTTAATCAAACAGCACTCAAAGCTATGACACCTGCCATAATTAATATTAACTATGTTTAGACAGAATAATAATGACATTTGTAGTACCTGCCAGACATGGCTACATCCACACACACCATATCAGGATTGATCAAACAGCACTTGAAGCTATGATACTTGCCATAATTGATATTAGCTATGTTTATACAGAATAATAATGACATTTGTACTAGCTGCCAGACACAGCTGCATCCACGCACACCATATCAGGATTGATCAAACTGCACTCATAGATGTGATAACTGCCATAATTGATATTAACTATATTTAGACAGAATAATGATGACATTTGCACTAAGTGCTTGCTACTATTATTTAACCAGGATATAGATGACATTTCTTTTTTTTTCAAAACAAGTTTATTGTTTTAACATATAAGAGAAATATCATAACAATTTTATACAAATAATTAAAAATAGGTATTATTATAATATTCAACAAAACAACTAAAGTATTTACAAAGACATCCACTACAATCAGATCAATTAATTAAACTAAAATACTGTGCTATTGAAATTAGAATTTTTTTTACAAATTTTGTAAATTATCCCATACAATAAAATGTGATGTTTTTCTAGTTGTTCTCATTCTAATTGTGCTTATTTCCATATGACACATTATATTCATAACATTTTTAAATTCATTGAACGAAGGAGGTGTATCTGAAATCCAATTTCTAGTTATTATTTTCCTAGCCACTGCTAGGATAGACCATAACAAGGGAAGCTTAATCTTTTTAACACATTGAGGTACAGGTGTGTTGAATAATATAAGAGACTTAGAAATAATGAAATTATCTGTAAAAGAGCCTGCAAAATTCATTAATTGACTTCCAGTATTCTTTCAACTTCATACAGTCATAAAACATATGAGCCCAGTCAGCATTAATTTCTACATTACATCTCTTACATAGATTATCTTTATTATTAATTTTATTCATCATCAAAGGTGTATAAAAGATCTATGTAAAATTTCCATGTATAAAGTCTCCAGACAATGGAAGATGTAGTTCTATAAGCAGATTCCAATATATATTGTTTATCTTGTTGAGTTGGTGGGTCCCCATTAATAGAGGTGAAATAATTCCAGTATGAATCTACATTGTAAAAAGTTTCTTGTCTGATAATTTTATGTATATATGAAAGTTTACCTTTATCAGAAACTTTATGCTGTAAATTTATTATCAAGTAATCAATCAGTTTTGGAATAGATTCTTTAACTGTTATAGACATTAGATCTATTCTATCAATGAGATGTTGTCTAAAGATCTGAACCTCTAACCAGCAAGTTTCTCTTAGATCAAATTCTTGTTTTAAGAAATCTAGATTTTTAACTTTATTATCAGATATCAGCTGATACCAGTACTTTAGATTATTATCTATAGCTAAATGAGCTCCTTCAGAAGTAGATGACATAAGCATACCCTGAGTATAAATTATAGGGAATACAATAAAATTCCATTCCCTATACTTAGGGTGCATGAATATAAAGTTACGATAACTAATAATAATATTTAATGGGTAACAGACCATATGTTTAGGTGTAATAGGTGAAGTACAAAATTCCTTTAGCAACCACAACATGGAGTTATTTATAATCATATTTTTATGTGTTAAGGAGATTTTCATGAAGTGCATACTAATTAGCTCCCAATAATCTTTCCATTTTGCGACATATGACCGATCTATTAATAAAGTAATAACTTTTATAATAGAAGAAATAATATATAAATTAAAGTCTGGAAAAGAAATACCCCCTTGAGACCAGCTATTAGTATGTTTCTTTAATGCAATCCTAGGTCTATTAGGTGCCCATAAGAAATTTAACATTAGTGTATTCAGTTTCTTGATAGTTATTTTTGTAGGTGAAAGTATTATTAATTGTATTAAGTATAAAATCTTGGGGAATATTATCATTTTAATAATTGTAAGTCTCTCCTCCATAGTAAAAAACATATTATTCCAGGTATTAAAAAGATTCTGTATATTAAGAAAACAGGTATTATAGTTATTATATATAATAGATTTAATATCTTTAGATAGTATTATACCTAAATAAGTTATCTGACCTGAGTTGGGTACATATTTAGTAAAATCACTAATGAGAGTATTTTTTCGTGTATATATAGGTAGTATTTTAGTTTTTTCTTCATTGAATATTAAACCAGAAATACTTTTAAAATTCATCATTTTATCAAATAAAGACTGCATAGAAGAATTAGATCCTGCTGATGTAATTAGAACATCATCTGAAAAAGATGAATTTTTGATGTTGTATTTTCTTCTATTTCAAAACCCTCTATGTCAGTACTGTTTCTAATCAAATTAGCCCAAGGCTCCATTACTAAAGTGAATAATAGTGGAGAAAGTGGACATCCTTGCTTTGTACCTTTAAGAATGGGTATTTTTTGTGAAACATATGTTCCTACCTTAATATAAGCCAGCGTTCCTTTGTATAAATGCTCAATTAAATTTACAAATGCATCAGAGAAATTTGTGCATTTCAGTAAGGTAAACAGATAGTCCCAACTTACTGAATCAAATGCTGAACCTATATCAAGACTAATAAGTGTTAAATCTTTCTTTTCCTATTTGCAAAATCAATTAATGTTAAAGTTCTTCTTATATTATCAAAAGTATTTCTATTTACAATGAAGCCCGTCTGATCTATGTCTATAATGCCGGGATAATTGTCTTCAATCTATCAGCAAAAATACTCATAAACATTTTATAATCAACATTAAGTAATGAGATGGGTCGATATGAAGAACATCTAGTTGGATCTTTATTAGGTTTTAAAATTGGTGAAATAAATGTATATTGCCAAGATGGGGGGGGTTATTAACTCAGTTTGGGCCAGAATAAAAACCTTATGTATTAATGAATATGTAGTTTTAGAAAGGATTTTATATATCTCTGGTATAATACCATCATTACCCGGTGCTTTGTTTGATTTAAGCTTATTTATTTGTGTAATAACTTCTGTATATGAAATACTCTTGTCCAATAGTTTAATATGTTGTTTATTAAGCTTTTTATTCATGTTTGTGGTTATAAACTCCTTTATTTTATCTTTAGGTTCCATGTTAATGTTGTTATGGTTAATCTTGTGAAAGTGATTTCTAAATTCATCCAGTATTTCTGGTATACTAGAAACATTCTTCTTTTTCCTTAGAGAAAAGATTTCTTTGATATGGTTTTGTTTATTCAATCTTTTGTTTTATTTTTAAGTCTATGTAAGTATTTGGGGCTTATTGAATAAGACAAAACTTGTATTTCTCTAAAGTTATTTTAACTTTATGAGTTAAAATTTCTTTGTATTTCTCATTTAGTTTGTTTATTTCTTCAATAACTTTCTTGTCCATAATATTTTCTTTATTATTATGTTTATAAGAGTCCAGTTTACTTTGAATATCTAACAATTCCTTATCCCAAGATTTCCTTTTGTTATTATACCATCTGATACTTTGTCCATATAGATATGATTTTAAGGCATCCCAAACATAGACAATGGAGACTTCAGGAGTATTATTTATGTCTAGAAAATGTTGTACTTCTGAAAGTATATATTCTTTATAGTCTTTTAGCTGAGTTAAGTATGCTGGTATCCTTTTGATCTGAACATTATGAGTATTTTTTATCATGAATTCAAAAACAATTGAGTTATGATCAGATATAGGACATGAAATGATTTTGGAATTAATTAAATCTGTTACCATCTGGTTAGAAATAAAGACCCTATCTATTTTTGAATAAGTTTTGTATCTGTTAGAAAAAAAGGTGTATGGTAATGATTTTGACTCTATCTGATTATTAATATCATTCAAATAAGAATTAGCAAAATCATTTAAATGTTTTACATTAGATGTAATTCTTCTTTTCTTTATAGTGGTAGTATCACTTTCATGTAGTATACAATTAAAATCACAAGCTAAAATAATATCCCCTATAGAGAATTATATGATCTTATCAATATGATGTTTCACTGTATTAATACCAATTCCAGGTATCCAATATACATTCATTAAAGTGTAAGTCTTCCCATTAATTTGTATTGTAACCATACAAAACATTCCTTTGTCATCCTGATAAGACTTAATGGTTTTAGGAATGGGCATACTTTTATTCCATAAAATAGCCACTCCTCTTTTTTTCTGAGTGTGCTCTGAACTAACCAATACTGTATACTTATTAGTGGCTAGTTTATCAATATCTTTTTCAAGAGATGGGTTTCTTGCAGGAAGACTAGATTGGCCTTGTGTAGATTAATGTATCTTATTAGGCTTGCCCTTTTACACGGATTATTCAATCCATTAATGTTTAAAGAAATTCCTTTTAAAGATGTCATTTGGCATTTTTAAAACTCAAGAATCTTATGATCGAAATAACAAATAACAAGATAAATAATGTTACATCTCCTCTTTTAGGTGTACCTTTAAATATAGCTGTATTTATTAAATCTCTTATGGGATTTTGTATAGGATTCAATTTTGTTTGTAGTGACAATGAGTGTACAAAATATATTGTGGATGTCAAAACTATATACATATAACAATGAACAAGTGAAAATAATGTAAGGATTAAACCTTGCATCCCGCCTGGAGTTGAAAACTCCAACTTAGAGCAGTATTTACTACTCAAGTTAAAGCCCTACCCTAAGCAGCAGTACCTCAGCTACCACCTTATCAATTTAATACTAGTTATATTTAACTGAGGTTAACAGTTTTCAATTCAATTATCTATCAAGACAAAACTACACATTTGGTAAAACAGCATCATATAAACTAAAATAAACTTTTTTTTTTTTTTTTTTTTTTAAAAACTGTTCATACTATTATATAGATCTATGTAATATATAACACTTGTATTCTAATAGCATTCAAATAATCTTAATGTTAGAAATCAAGAGGAGAGAAAATTATGTTCTAACATTCATTTAAATCAAAAACTTTGGCTAATATGATTCAGACATTACATGCATTAAGATGCATCTATTTTCTGTCATGTGAATTCTATCAACAGCTTCCAAAAATCTTGAATTGTTTGTATATGAGCATTTACTTAAACTCATTATTGTCAATAGAGTAAAATATTGTATTCATAAAAATTATTATAAATCATATTGCATAGTTATGCAGATTCTCAGAAACACCTGCGTTATTACCTAAAAAAAAAAAAAAAAAAAAAAAGCCATCACACACATAAACACAGACACACACACATACATATACACACACACATATACACACACAGACACACCCACACACACACACACATACATATACACATACACATATATACATACATACACACACACACACACACACACACACACATACACATATATATATATATATATATATATATATATATATATATATCTGATCTCACTGAGTTGTGTCTTTGTAGAGCACAATCCTACTTGCTGTCCCTAGAATAAATCTGTCTGCTTTATACAAAATAATGCACAGCAAACACATATTAGTAACCAGATTTTACAATCATGCTAACCTACTGCTTTAAAATATATCACATGACATTTCTTCCAGAATAGAGTTATAAGATTATTTATGCTTGTCAATCAGATGAATTAAATGAGTTATAGTAAAGTATATGTTTGGGACACAAGTTTTTAACACAGATTATTATGCTACTGTTAAGTAGATTTTCAAAAACATTTAAATAAATGTTTCATTTTCTATGCCTTCTAAAATAAGATATTTACTTGCTACAAGAAACTACATCATCTAAACTCATCATAACTGACATATTTTATGAATAGAGTATTTTTCCTGAATCTGTGGTGTGTCAGTGTGATAACCTTGTCAATGTTTATACTAACTGCTTTCAGTTTCTCTGCGAAAATTCTGTGAGTGAAGCTTCTGAGGAAACTCATGGACACTATGCATGAGACAGCCCACATCCCAGATTGTCTCCCTTAACATTTTGGTGGGAAACTTATTAAAACTTGTGGCAAACATTCATTTTGTCAATAGAGTAAAATATTGTATTCATAGAAATTATTATAAATCATATTAGATAGTTATGCAGATTCTCAGAAAAAAAGCCATCACACTCACACACACACACACATACATACACACACACACACACACACACACACACACACACACACACACACACACACACACACACACACACACACACACATATATATATATATCTGATCTCACTGAGTTGTGTCTTTGTAGAGCACTGTCCTACTTGCTGTCCCTAGAATAAATCTGTCTGCTTTATACAAAATAAAGCACAGCAAACACATATTGGTAACCAGATTTTACAATCATGCTAACCTACTGCTTTAAAATATATCACATGACATTTCTTCCAGAATAGAGTTATAAGATTATTTATGTTTGTCAATCAGATGAATTAAATGAGTTATAGTAAAGTATATGTTTGGAACACAAATTTTAACACAGATTATTATGCTGCTGTTAAGTAGATTTTCAAAAACATTTAAATAAATGTTTCATTTTTTATGCCTTCTAAAATAAGACATTTACTTACTACAAGAAACTACATCATTTAAACTCATTATAACTGACATATTTTATGAACAGAGTATTTTTCCTGAATCTGTGGTGTGTCAATGTGATAACCTTGTCAATGTTTATACTAACTGCTTTCAGTTTCTCTGTGAGAATTCTGTGATTTGAAGATTCTGATGTAACTCAAGGACATTGTGCATAAGACAGCCCACATCCCAGATTGTCTCTCTTAACATTTTGGTGAGAAACTTATTAAAAACTAGTGACAAACATTCATTTAGCAGTGTAAATGCATCTAAACATGACAGAACCTCCACAATGTATTCCACAGATCATCACAGCCTCTATGCAAGTGAAATTAAACTCAAAATTACCAACAAGTAAAAAAACTCAGCATTCTTCTCCCAACTCAATTTTCATACAAATCCTATTATTCACTGTGCCCACACAGTCAAAAGCATTTCTATATATTAATAAAGAAAAGAAAAGAGAGTAGAAAATAAAAGGGAGTGAGGCAGAAATAATAAAATGTAAGAGAAAGCTGTAAGAAGTATATACAATGGAATGTTACTTACTGTTTATATTAATAGAGTTAAAAATAAAACATATTATTTACTCTTATTTAGTTCTGATTATTATTAGTTAAAGCATGACAGATTATTTACAAACAAGCATAAGCAGTATAATCAAGAAAGTATAATTAGAAATAGCATTTGAAGAACTTATAAACTTTTACAAGAAATAAATATGTTATTATTCTATTAATGATATTTTCATTACTGTTCTCTCCCTGCCCTCCCCGACGCTTTACCCACTACATAATCTAAATAGAATGTCATTGTTTAAACAAAGAAAATAATAAAGAAGAAGGGAAAAAAGGTAAAGATAAAAAATGTATCAAATTACTAACCTTACTTTTTCAGAAAGAAAACAAATCAGTCACAGCCTGCCATTAAATCCTCAGGCATTTTGACTGGTTATGAAACAAAACATTTCTTTGCACATAGAGAATAACTTTGATTAAATCTTTTCCAAAATATTTGTGGCTTTCTGGAAATGCAGGAACTATATTCAAAAAGATTAATAATGAACTAAAATGATGAGAGAGAAAAAAAACATATAACAAATCATTTTTTTTTAGTCTCTTCTTCTTCTCTGAAGTCTTCCAAGAAGCTTCAGTTGCCAATCTCTTTAATGAAGAACTAGCCCATTCCATTTCTTCTATTTTATCCAAAATCCTTTTTTCTTTGACAAACAGTAAAGCAGAGTCTAAATCATCGAAGACCTTAGGACCATCAGGAAGGAAGATTTTAAGCTTGGCAGGAAACAGAAGGTATGTTTTAAACTGTGCTTTTTTAAGCTCCCTTATTAGTGGCAGAAAAACTTTTCTTTTAGCAATTACCATATTGTCAAAACGCACAGTTGTCTCATTAAACTTAACAGGAGCTTTAGCCCAAGCAGATTTAAGAACCATCTCTTTATCAAAAGATGATAGAAATCTAACTATAACTGATCTAGGATAGTTTTTGTTAGAGTTAGTATTAGCTATAGATCTATGTGCTCTTTCAATACCAAAAGAGAATGCTTCTGGTAAATCTAAAGTTTTAGGGAGCCATGTTGTTAAAAAAGAAGTAATATTGTTGCCTTCAATATTTTCTGGCAGTCCAAAAATCCTAATGTTATTGCGCCTAGATCTATTTTCCAGGTCATCCAGCTTTGTTTGTAAATGTGTATTTTGTTTCAGCAGAAACTCAATGTTGATTTCCTGTTCTTGTATTTTATTTTCCATGTCATTCACAGCTTCTTCTATGCCTGTCATCTGGATCTTCTGTTGTTGCAGGTCCATATGTAACAAGTCTATTTGTTTTGTAGTTTTTTTTCTATGAAAGTGTCTATTTTAGTATCCATTTTATCCATCTTAGCAGTAAGTTGCTGGACTATAATTATCAGAGACTGAAGTTCTTTCTTGATGCTGGAGTCTTGAGAATTTGTCTTACTGGAACTCATTTCAGACTGATAAACTGACAGGAAAATTTCCAAAGTAATTTCTGACAGGAATATTATTAAGATTTCCTCTCTTTTTTAGATATAGTTCAAGAACTATATAAAACAAACATATTTAGAAAGAAAATTACTTCAAGAATTAATTTTTTAAGTAATTAATTCCTGTCAATGTAATGAAATTGGTGGAGCTGAAGAAATCTGCTGCTATCCTGTGTTCATCCTTGGCCATGCCCCCATTTTCTGTGATTCTTGATTGCACACCAGACATCAGCAATCAAGAACAAATGCAGCCACAGTTGAGGAACACTTTCTGGGATTTGTGCCTGTGAATGATACAACTGGGCCAGGACTTACAGAAGCACTTCTTCAGGCTTTGCAAAATCATCAAATGGGCATTACAGACTGTCGAGGACAAGGATACGACAATGGCAGCAACATGAGAGGGAAACTAGCTGGAGTGCAGGCCCAGATAAAACAGATGAATTCAAGGGCTTTTTATGTGCCATGTGCCTGCCATAATTTAAATCTTATAGTTAGTGATGGAGCATATTCATCACTACAGGCAGTGTCGTTCTTTGGATGTCTGCAGAACATTTACGTACTCTGTTCAGCATCAAAGAGCCAATGGCAGATCTTGAAACAGTACATAAATGTCACTGTGAAGCCACTGTCAGAGACTAGCTGGGAATGCAGACTAGACTCTGTCAAGGCAGTAAGACTTCAGATGAAGGGAGTTGTTGACACATTGCAGGAAATAGGTGAAACTGTACATACAAGTGATGCTGCAACATATCAACAAGCAAGGGGACTGTGCTCGGAACTTATGTTATACCAATTCATTGTATGTTTAGTGGTTTGGTATGATGTGCTGACAGAGGTAAACCGTGCAAGCAAAGTTCTGCAGAATCCATCGGTTTATATCAGATGTGTCAAGGTTTTGGCATGAACTATGGACCTGCTAAAGAATTAGAGAGAGACAGGAGTTCAACATGCCATAGGTGTAGCCTCCAAGACAATGGGCAAACGATGTTGGCACCACATTTCAAGAAAAGAGGCAGAGGAAAGTACAGCATTTCTTTTGACTATGAAGAAGATGAGACTGTACAGGATCCAATGGTAAAACTGTGTGTAGAGTTCTTCAATGTGCTGCTGGGCACAACAATCCAATCATTTACTGATCAGTTTGAACAGCTTTCGGAGTTTGATAAAGCCTTTGGATTTTTATCAAATATTAAAGCCTCGAGTGACATTGCAGAAGATGCATTGTTCCAACACTGCAAGGCTCTGAAAGAACAAATGACTGACAGGATAAGTGGCCACTGTGACATTGATGACTCTGACCTGGGACACTAACTGAAAAGCCTTTGTCGAACGACTGATAATGAACCACCACCACTGACTTTCTTCAGGCACAACCACTTGCAAAACATATAGATACTTATGTTTCACTGTGCATTTATAGGTTCATACTAGGCTATCTGCCCTAGTGCATTTATAAGCCTAGCCAGAATGTGTTTGGCTTTCGCCACCCATTTTAAATTAATTTTGCTATGCCCTTTTTCGAGGTTAGTATACTGTGCCTCTGTCTAACAGTGACACAGAAGTGATACCCGGGTTAAACCTAAGATCTCCCATCCACTCATCAAGATTCCTCTTGAAGAGAGTCAATGAGGGACTCTGCCTAACCTGGACTAGGATTTTATTCCAGAGTGAAGGGAGCCTCTGGGTTATGAATCTGTTCCTCCAGCATGTCCTATTTATTTCAGTGCTGAGGTTCAAGTCTCTCGAGCGTAGCTCGATGGGATTTGGATTTTCTGAGGTACAGCATGTCCATTAATTCCGGGTTGGACATGGCTTTATACGTCAGGCACAGATCGCCCCTGAACAGGCGGTATGCCACTGAGTAGAGCTGGAGTTTCTTTAACCGGGCAGCATATGGCATCTGTTTGAGCCCTTTGATCCTCTTGGTGAGGTACTTTTGGGGTCTTTCCAGTTGCTGCAGGTGTCTGGTAAGGTACATCCCAAAAGGGGCATTGTACTCAATTATGGGCCTGATGAGGGATGAGTAAAGAGGCACGATGACCTCCCCTGATCTAGATGTGAATCCCTTCATGATTAGGTGGGCTATATAAAATGTTTTTCTAACCACTTTGGCCACATGGTTGTCAAATGAGAGACTGCTATCAACTTGGGTCCCCAGGTCCCTAATTACTTCTTCTGTACTTAATGGATTACCACCTATGTGGTAATTTGTGGGCACTTTGTTTTTGCCAAAGGGGATGACTATACACTTTTTGGCGTTTAGCTTGAGGCCATGGCTCTGGCACCAGTTGTCTGTTTCTATGAGGCCCTTTTGGAGGATGCTTGTGTCGGCTGGAGAGTCTATTACGGCACCCAGTTTGCAGTCATCTGCGAACTTGGTCAGCCACAGTCCTTCCGTGTTGGCCTGTACCTCCGAGAAATATATACCGAACAAGAGAGGTCCCAGGACTGAGCCTTGTGGGACGCCACTTGTAACTGGATTGGAGTCTGACATGGCTCCAGCAATTCTAACCATGTGGGTTCTGTCCTTGAGCCAGTTTGCAACCCTGTTACAGTGGCTAATGCAGAACGCAGTTTTCTAAACTGAAACTCAAAAGACCCTAGACTTTGTCGGAAGAAACATTCCAAGAAATC